>NC_140169.1:64067919-64145419 GCF_963971535.1 Notolepis coatsorum
CTGTAGGGAGTGTAGCAGTCTGTAGGGAGTGAGGTAACAGTCTGTAGGGAGTGAGGTAGCAGTCTGTAGGGAGTGAGGTAGCAGTCTGTAGGGAGTGAGGTAGCAGTCTGTAGGGAGTGTAACAGTCTGTAGGGAGTGCGGTAGCAGTCTGTAGGGAGTGTAGCAGTCTGTAGGGAGTGTAGCAGTCTGTAGGGAGTGAGGTAGCAGTCTGTAGGGAGTGTAGCAGTCTGTAGTGAGTGTAACAGTCTGTAGGGAGTGTAGCAGTCTGTAGGGAGTATAGCAGTCTGTAGGGAGTGAGGTAACAGTCTGTAGGGAGTGTAGCAGTCTGTAGGGAGTGAGGTAACAGTCTGTAGGGAGTGTAGCAGTCTGTAGGGAGTGAGGTAGCAGTCTGTAAAGAGTGAGGTAGCAGTCTGTAGGGAGTGAGGTAGCAGTCTGTAGGGAGTGAGGTAGCAGTCTGTAGGGAGTGAGGTAGCAGTCTGTAGGGAGTGAGGTAGCAGTCTGTAGGGAGTGTAGCAGTCTGTAGGGAGTGTAGCAGTCTGTAGGGAGTGAGGTAGCAGTCTGTAGGGAGTATAGCAGTCTGTAGGGAGTGTAACAGTCTGTAGGGAGTGAGGTAGCAGTCTGTAGTGAGTGTAGCAGTCTGTAGGGAGTGTAGCAGTCTGTAGGGAGTGAGGTAACAGTCTGTAGTGAGTGTAGCAGTCTGTAGGGAGTGTAGCAGTCTGTAGGGAGTGTAGCAGTCTGTAGGGAGTGTAGCAGTCTGTAGGGAGTATAGCAGTCTGTAGGGAGTGTAGCAGTCTGTAGGGAGTGTAGCAGTCTGTAGGGAGTATAGCAGTCTGTAGGGAGTGAGGTAACAGTCTGTAGGGAGTGTAGCAGTCTATAGGGAGTGTAGCAGTCTGTAGGGAGTGTAGCAGTCTGTAGGGAGTGAGGTAACAGTCTGTAGGGAGTGTAGCAGTCTGTAGGGAGTGAGGTAGCAGTCTGTAGGGAGTGTAGCAGTCTGTAGGGAGTGAGGTAGCAGTCTGTAGGGAGTGTAGCAGTCTGTAGGGCGTGTAACAGTCTGTAGGGAGTGAGGTAGCAGTCTGTAGGGAGTGTAGCAGTCTGTAGGGAGTGTAGCAGTCTGTAGGGAGTGTAGCAGTCTGTAGTGAGTGTAGCAGTCTGTAGTGAGTGTAGCAGTCTGTAGGGAGTGAGGTAACAGTCTGTAGGGAGTGAGGTAGCAGTCTGTAGGGAGTGAGGTAGCAGTCTGTAGGAGTGAGGTAGCAGTCTGTAGGGAGTGTAGCAGTCTGTAGGGAGTGAGGTAGCAGTCTGTAGGGAGTGAGGTAGCAGTCTGTAGGAGTGAGGTAGCAGTCTGTAGGGAGTGAGGTAGCAGTCTGTAGGGAGTGAGGTATCAGTCTGTAGGGAGTGAGGTAGCAGTCTGTAGGGAGTGAGGTAGCAGTCTGTAGGGAGTGAGGTAGCAGTCTGTAGGGAGTGTAACAGTCTGTAGGGAGTGAGGTAGCAGTCTGTAGGGAGTGTAGCAGTCTGTAGGGAGTGTAGCAGTCTGTAGGGAGTGAGGTAACAGTCTGTAGGGAGTGAGGTAGCAGTCTGTAGGGAGTGAGGTAGCAGTCTGTAGGGAGTGAGGTAGCAGTCTGTAGGGAGTGTAACAGTCTGTAGGGAGTGCGGTAGCAGTCTGTAGGGAGTGTAGCAGTCTGTAGGGAGTGTAGCAGTCTGTAGGGAGTATAGCAGTCTGTAGGGAGTGAGGTAACAGTCTGTAGGGAGTGTAGCAGTCTGTAGGGAGTGAGGTAACAGTCTGTAGGGAGTGTAGCAGTCTGTAGGGAGTGAGGTAGCAGTCTGTAAAGAGTGAGGTAGCAGTCTGTAGGGAGTGAGGTAGCAGTCTGTAGGGAGTGAGGTAGCAGTCTGTAGGGAGTGAGGTAGCAGTCTGTAGGGAGTCAGGTAGCAGTCTGTAGGGAGTGTAGCAGTCTGTAGGGAGTGTAGCAGTCTGTAGGGAGTGTAGCAGTCTGTAGGGAGTGAGGTAGCAGTCTGTAGGGAGTATAGCAGTCTGTAGGGAGTGTAACAGTCTGTAGGGAGTGAGGTAGCAGTCTGTAGTGAGTGTAGCAGTCTGTAGGGAGTGTAGCAGTCTGTAGGGAGTGAGGTAACAGTCTGTAGTGAGTGTAGCAGTCTGTAGGGAGTGTAGCAGTCTGTAGGGAGTGTAGCAGTCTGTAGGGAGTGTAGCAGTCTGTAGGGAGTATAGCAGTCTGTAGGGAGTGTAGCAGTCTGTAGGGAGTGTAGCAGTCTGTAGGGAGTATAGCAGTCTGTAGGGAGTGTAGCAGTCTGTAGGGAGTGTAGCAGTCTGTAGGGAGTATAGCAGTCTGTAGGGAGTGTAGCAGTCTGTAGGGAGTGAGGTAGCAGTCTGTAGGGAGTGTAGCAGTCTATAGGGAGTGTAGCAGTCTGTAGGGAGTGTAGCAGTCTGTAGGGAGTGAGGTAGCAGTCTGTAGGGAGTGTAGCAGTCTGTAGGGCGTGTAACAGTCTGTAGGGAGTGAGGTAGCAGTCTGTAGGGAGTGTAGCAGTCTGTAGGGAGTGTAGCAGTCTGTAGGGAGTGTAGCAGTCTGTAGTGAGTGTAGCAGTCTGTAGTGAGTGTAGCAGTCTGTAGTGAGTGTAGCAGTCTGTAGGGAGTGTAGCAGTCTGTAGGGAGTATAGCAGTCTGTAGGGAGTGTAGCAGTCTGTAGGGAGTGTAGCAGTCTGTAGGGAGTGTAGCAGTCTGTAGTGAGTGTAGCAGTCTGTAGTGAGTGTAGCAGTCTGTAGTGAGTGTAGCAGTCTGTAGGGAGTGTAGCAGTCTGTAGGGAGTATAGCAGTCTGTAGGGAGTGTAACAGTATGTAGGGAGTGTAGCAGTCTGTAGGGAGTGTAGCAGTCTGTAGTGAGTGTAGCAGTCTGTAGGGAGTGTAGCAGTATGTAGGGAGTATAGCAGTCTGTAGTGAGTGTAGCAGTCTGTAGGGAGTGTAGCAGTCTGTAGGGAGTATAGCAGTCTGTAGTGAGTGTAGCAGTCTGTAGGGAGTATAGCAGTCTGTAGGGAGTGTAGCAGTCTGTAGGGAGTGAGGTAGCAGTCTGTAGGGAGTGTAGCAGTCTGTAGGGAGTGTAGCAGTCTGTAGGGAGTGTAGCAGTCTGTAGGGAGTGAGGTAACAGTCTGTAGGGAGTGTAGCAGTCTGTAGGGAGTGTAGCAGTCTGTAGGGAGTGTAGCAGTCTGTAGTGAGTGTAGCAGTCTGTAGTGAGTGTAGCAGTCTGTAGTGAGTGTAGCAGTCTGTAGGGAGTGAGGTAACAGTCTGTAGGGAGTGAGGTAGCAGTCTGTAGGGAGTGAGGTAGCAGTCTGTAGGAGTGAGGTAGCAGTCTGTAGGGAGTGTAGCAGTCTGTAGGGAGTGAGGTAGCAGTCTGTAGGGAGTGAGGTAGCAGTCTGTAGGAGTGAGGTAGCAGTCTGTAGGGAGTGAGGTAGCAGTCTGTAGGGAGTGAGGTATCAGTCTGTAGGGAGTGAGGTAGCAGTCTGTAGGGAGTGAGGTAGCAGTCTGTAGGGAGTGAGGTAGCAGTCTGTAGGGAGTGAGGTAGCAGTCTGTAGGGAGTGTAGCAGTCTGTAGGGAGTGTAGCAGTCTGTAGGGAGTGAGGTAACAGTCTGTAGGGAGTGTAGCAGTCTGTAGGGAGTGAGGTAGCAGTCTGTAGGGAGTGTAGCAGTCTGTAGGGCATGTAACAGTCTGTAGGGAGTGAGGTAGCAGTCTGTAGGGAGTGTAGCAGTCTGTAGGGAGTGTAGCAGTCTGTAGGGAGTGTAGCAGTCTGTAGTGAGTGTAGCAGTCTGTAGTGAGTGTAGCAGTCTGTAGTGAGTGTAGCAGTCTGTAGGGAGTGTAGCAGTCTGTAGGGAGTATAGCAGTCTGTAGGGAGTGTAGCAGTCTGTAGTGAGTGTAGCAGTCTGTAGGGAGTGAGGTAACAGTCTGTAGGGAGTATAGCAGTCTGTAGGGAGTGTAACAGTCTGTAGGGAGTGAGGTAGCAGTCTGTAGTGAGTGTAACAGTCTGTAGTGAGTGTAGCAGTCTGTAGGGAATGTAGCAGTCTGTAGGGAGTGTAGCAGTCTGTAGGGAGTGTAGCAGTCTGTAGGGAGTATAGCAGTCTGTAGGGAGTGTAGCAGTCTGTAGGGAGTGTAGCAGTCTGTAGGGAGTATAGCAGTCTGTAGGGAGTGTAGCAGTCTGTAGGGAGTGTAGCAGTCTGTAGGGAGTATAGCAGTCTGTAGGGAGTGTAGCAGTCTGTAGGGAGTGAGGTAGCAGTCTGTAGGGAGTGTAGCAGTCTATAGGGAGTGTAGCAGTCTGTAGGGAGTGTAGCAGTCTGTAGGGAGTGAGGTAACAGTCTGTAGGGAGTGTAGCAGTCTGTAGGGAGTGAGGTAGCAGTCTGTAGGGAGTGTAGCAGTCTGTAGGGCGTGTAACAGTCTGTAGGGAGTGAGGTAGCAGTCTGTAGGGAGTGTAGCAGTCTGTAGGGAGTGTAGCAGTCTGTAGGGAGTGTAGCAGTCTGTAGTGAGTGTAGCAGTCTGTAGTGAGTGTAGCAGTCTGTAGTGAGTGTAGCAGTCTGTAGTGAGTGTAGCAGTCTGTAGGGAGTGAGGTAACAGTCTGTAGGGAGTGTAGCAGTATGTAGGGAGTGTAGCAGTCTGTAGGGAGTGTAGCAGTCTGTAGTGAGTGTAGCAGTCTGTAGGGAGTGTAGCAGTATGTAGGGAGTGTAGCAGTCTGTAGGGAGTGTAGCAGTCTGTAGTGAGTGTAGCAGTCTGTAGGGAGTGTAGCAGTCTGTAGGGAGTATAGCAGTCTGTAGTGAGTGTAGCAGTCTGTAGGGAGTGTAGCAGTCTGTAGGGAGTATAGCAGTCTGTAGTGAGTGTAGCAGTCTGTAGGGAGTATAGCAGTCTGTAGGGAGTGTAGCAGTCTGTAGGGAGTGAGGTAGCAGTCTGTAGGGAGTGATGTATCAGTCTGTAGGGAGTGAGGTAGCAGTCTGTAGGGAGTGAGGTAGCAGTCTGTAGGGAGTGAGGTAGCAGTCTGTAGGGAGTGTAACAGTCTGTAGGGAGTGAGGTAGCAGTCTGTAGGGAGTGTAGCAGTCTGTAGGGAGTGTAGCAGTCTGTAGGGAGTGAGGTAGCAGTCTGTAGGGAGTGAGGTAGCAGTCTGTAGGGAGTGTAACAGTCTGTAGGGAGTGCGGTAGCAGTCTGTAGGGAGTGTAGCAGTCTGTAGGGAGTGTAGCAGTCTGTAGGGAGTGTAGCAGTCTGTAGGGAGTATATCAGTCTGTAGGGAGTGAGGTAACAGTCTGTAGGGAGTGTAGCAGTCTGTAGGGAGTGAGGTAACAGTCTGTAGGGAGTGTAGCAGTCTGTAGGGAGTGAGGTAGCAGTCTGTAAAGAGTGAGGTAGCAGTCTGTAGGGAGTGAGGTAGCAGTCTGTAGGGAGTGTAGCAGTCTGTAGGGAGTATAGCAGTCTGTAGTGAGTGTAGCAGTCTGTAGGGAGTATAGCAGTCTGTAGGGAGTGTAGCAGTCTGTAGGGAGTGAGGTAGCAGTCTGTAGGGAGTGTAGCAGTCTGTAGGGAGTGTAGCAGTCTGTAGGGAGTGTAGCAGTCTGTAGGGAGTGAGGTAACAGTCTGTAGGGAGTGTAGCAGTCTGTAGGGAGTGTAGCAGTCTGTAGGGAGTGTAGCAGTCTGTAGTGAGTGTAGCAGTCTGTAGTGAGTGTAGCAGTCTGTAGTGAGTGTAGCAGTCTGTAGGGAGTGAGGTAACAGTCTGTAGGGAGTGAGGTAGCAGTCTGTAGGGAGTGAGGTAGCAGTCTGTAGGGAGTGAGGTAGCAGTCTGTAGGAGTGAGGTAGCAGTCTGTAGGGAGTGAGGTAGCAGTCTGTAGGGAGTGAGGTATCAGTCTGTAGGGAGTGAGGTAGCAGTCTGTAGGGAGTGAGGTAGCAGTCTGTAGGGAGTGAGGTAGCAGTCTGTAGGGAGTGTAACAGTCTGTAGGGAGTGAGGTAGCAGTCTGTAGGGAGTGTAGCAGTCTGTAGGGAGTGTAGCAGTCTGTAGGGAGTGAGGTAACAGTCTGTAGGGAGTGTAGCAGTCTGTAGGGAGTGAGGTAGCAGTCTGTAGGGCGTGTAACAGTCTGTAGGGAGTGAGGTAGCAGTCTGTAGGGAGTGTAGCAGTCTGTAGGGAGTGTAGCAGTCTGTAGGGAGTGTAGCAGTCTGTAGTGAGTGTAGCAGTCTGTAGTGAGTGTAGCAGTCTGTAGTGAGTGTAGCAGTCTGTAGTGAGTGTAGCAGTCTGTAGGGAGTATAGCAGTCTGTAGGGAGTGAGGTAACAGACTGCTACACTCCCTACAGACTGCTACCTCACTCCCTACAGACTGTTACACTCCCTACAGACTGCTACCTCACTCCCTACAGACTGCTACCTGTAACAGTCTGTAGGGAGTGAGGTAGCAGTCTGTAGTGAGTGTAGCAGTCTGTAGGGAGTGTAGCAGTCTGTAGGGAGTGAGGTAACAGTCTGTAGTGAGTGTAGCAGTCTGTAGGGAGTGTAGCAGTCTGTAGGGAGTGTAGCAGTCTGTAGGGAGTGTAGCAGTCTGTAGGGAGTATAGCAGTCTGTAGGGAGTGTAGCAGTCTGTAGGGAGTGTAGCAGTCTGTAGGGAGTATAGCAGTCTGTAGGGAGTGTAGCAGTCTGTTGGGAGTGAGGTAGCAGTCTGTAGGGAGTGTAGCAGTCTATAGGGAGTGTAGCAGTCTGTAGGGAGTGTAGCAGTCTGTAGGGAGTGAGGTAACAGTCTGTAGGGAGTGTAGCAGTCTGTAGGGAGTGAGGTAGCAGTCTGTAGGGAGTGTAGCAGTCTGTAGGGCGTGTAACAGTCTGTAGGGAGTGAGGTAGCAGTCTGTAGGGAGTGTAGCAGTCTGTAGGGAGTGTAGCAGTCTGTAGGGAGTGTAGCAGTCTGTAGTGAGTGTAGCAGTCTGTAGTGAGTGTAGCAGTCTGTAGTGAGTGTAGCAGTCTGTAGGGAGTGTAGCAGTCTGTAGGGAGTATAGCAGTCTGTAGGGAGTGTAGCAGTCTGTAGTGAGTGTAGCAGTCTGTAGGGAGTGAGGTAACAGTCTGTAGGGAGTGTAGCAGTATGTAGGGAGTGTAGCAGTCTGTAGGGAGTGTAGCAGTCTGTAGTGAGTGTAGCAGTCTGTAGGGAGTGTAGCAGTCTGTAGGGAGTATAGCAGTCTGTAGTGAGTGTAGCAGTCTGTAGGGAGTGTAGCAGTCTGTAGGGAGTATAGCAGTCTGTAGTGAGTGTAGCAGTCTGTAGGGAGTATAGCAGTCTGTAGGGAGTGTAGCAGTCTGTAGGGAGTGAGGTAGCAGTCTGTAGGGAGTGTAGCAGTCTGTAGGGAGTGTAGCAGTCTGTAGGGAGTGTAGCAGTCTGTAGGGAGTGAGGTAACAGTCTGTAGGGAGTGTAGCAGTCTGTAGGGAGTGAGGTAGCAGTCTGTAGGGAGTGTAGCAGTCTGTAGGGAGTGAGGTAGCAGTCTGTAGGGAGTGTAGCAGTCTGTAGGGAGTGAGGTAACAGTATCTAGGGAGTGAGGTAGCAGTCTGTAGGGAGTGAGGTAACAGTCTGTAGGGAGTGAGGTAGCAGTCTGTAGGGAGTGAGGTAGCAGTCTGTAGGGAGTGTAGCAGTCTGTAGGGAGTGAGGTAACAGTCTCTAGGGAGTGAGGTAGCAGTCTGTAGGGAGTGAGGTAGCAGTCTGTAGGGAGTGAGGTAGCAGTCTGTAGGGAGTGAGGTAGCAGTCTGTAGGGAGTGAGGTAGCAGTCTGTAGGGAGTGTAGCAGTCTGTAGGGAGTGAGGTAACAGTCTGTAGGGAGTGTAGCAGTCTGTAGGGAGTGAGGTAGCAGTCTGTAGGGAGTGTAGCAGTCTGTAGGGAGTGAGGTAGCAGTCTGTAGGGAGTGTAGCAGTCTGTAGGGAGTGAGGTAACAGTCTCTAGGGAGTGAGGTAGCAGTCTGTAGGGAGTGAGGTAACAGTCTGTAGGGAGTGAGGTATCAGTCTGTAGGGAGTGAGGTAGCAGTCTGTAGGGAGTGTAGCAGTCTGTAGGGAGTGAGGTAACAGTCTCTAGGGAGTGAGGTAGCATTCTGTAGGGAGTGAGGTAGCAGTCTGTAGGGAGTGAGGTAGCAGTCTGTAGGGAGTGAGGTAGCAGTCTGTAGGGAGTGTAGCAGTCTGTAGGGAGTGTAGCAGTCTGTAGGGAGTGTAGCAGTCTGTAGGGAGTGAGGTAACAGTCTGTAGGGGGTGTAACAGTCTGTAGGGAGTGAGGTAGCAGTCTGTATGGAGTGTAGCAGTCTGTAGGGAGTGAGGTAACAGTCTGTAGGGAGTGAGGTAGCAGTCTGTAGGGAGTGAGGTAGCAGGCTGTATGGAGTGTAGCAGTCTGTAGGGAGTGAGGTAACAGTCTGTAGGGAGTGAGGTAGCAGTCTGTAGGGAGTGTAACAGTCTGTAGGGAGTGAGGTAACAGTCTGTAGGGAGTGTAGCAGTCTGTAGGGAGTGTAGCAGTCTGTAGGGAGTGTAGCAGTCTGTAGGGAGTGAGGTAACAGTCTGTAGGGAGTGTAGCAGTCTGTAGGGAGTGAGGTAACAGTCTGTAGGGAGTGAGGTAACAGTCTGTAGGGAGTGTAGCAGTCTGTAGGGAGTGAGGTAACATTCTGTAGGGAGTGTAGCAGTCTGTAGGGAGTGTAGCAGTCTGTAGGGAGTGTAGCAGTCTGTAGGGAGTGAGGTAACAGTCTGTAGGGAGTGTAGCAGTCTGTAGGGAGTGTAGCAGTCTGTAGGGAGTGAGGTAACAGTCTGTAGGGAGTGAGGTAGCAGTCTGTAGGTAGTGAGGTAGCAGTCTGTAGGGAGTGTAGCAGTCTGTAGGGAGTGAGGTAACAGTCTGTAGGGAGTGTAGTAGTCTGTAGGGAGTGAGGTAACAGTCTGTAGGGAGTTTAGCAGTCTGTAGGGAGTGTAGCAGTCTGTAGGGAGTGAGGTAACAGCCTGTAGGGAGTGTAGCAGTCTGTAGGGAGTGAGGTAGCAGTCTGTAGGGAGTGAGGTAACAGTCTGTAGGGAGTGAGGTAGCAGTCTGTAGGGAGTGTAGCAGTCTGTAGGGAGTGAGGTAGCAGTCTGTAGGGAGTGTAGCAGTCTGTAGGGAGTGTATCAGTCTGTAGGGAGTATAGCAGTCTGTAGGGAGTGTAGCAGTCTGTAGGGAGTATAGCAGTCTGTAGGGAGTGTAGCAGTCTGTAGGGAGTGAGGTAGCAGTCTGTAGGGAGTGAGGTAGCAGTCTGTAGGGAGTGAGGTAGCAGTCTGTAGGGAGTGAGGTAGCAGTCTGTAGGGAGTGAGGTAGCAGTCTGTAAGGAGTGAGGTAGCATTCTGTAGGGAGTGAGATATCAGTCTGTAGGGAGTGAGGTAACAGTCTGTAGGGAGTGAGGTAGCAGTCTGTAGGGAGTGTAGCAGTCTGTAGGGAGTGTATCAGTCTGTAGGGAGTGTAGCAGTCTGTAGGGAGTGTAACAGTCTCTAGGGAGTGAGGTAACAGTCTGTAGGGAGTGAGGTAGCAGTCTGTAGGGAGTGATGTAGCAGTCTGTAGGGAGTGAGGTAGCAGTCTGTAGGGAGTGTAACAGTCTGTAGGGAGTATAACAGTCTGTAGGGAGTGAGGTAGCAGTCTGTAGGGAGTGAGGTAGCAGTCTGTAGGGAGTGTAGCAGTCTGTAGGGAGTGAGGTAACAGTCTCTAGGGAGTGAGGTAGCAGTCTCTAGGGAGTGAGGTAGCAGTCTGTAGGGAGTGAGGTAGCAGTCTGTAGGGAGTGTAGCAGTCTGTAGGGAGTGTAGCAGTCTGTAGGGAGTGTAGCAGTCTGTAGGGAGTGAGGTAGCAGTCTGTAGGGAGTGTAGCAGTCTGTAGGGAGTGTAGCAGTCTGTAGGGAGTATAGCAGTCTGTAGGGAGTGTAGCAGTCTGTAGGGAGTGTAGCAGTCTGTAGGGAGTATAGCAGTCTGTAGGGAGTGTAGCAGTCTGTAGGGAGTGAGGTAGCAGTCTGTAGGGAGTGTAGCAGTCTATAGGGAGTGTAGCAGTCTGTAGGGAGTGTAGCAGTCTGTAGGGAGTGAGGTAACAGTCTGTAGGGAGTGTAGCAGTCTGTAGGGAGTGAGGTAGCAGTCTGTAGGGAGTGTAGCAGTCTGTAGGGCGTGTAACAGTCTGTAGGGAGTGAGGTAGCAGTCTGTAGGGAGTGTAGCAGTCTGTAGGGAGTGTAGCAGTCTGTAGGGAGTGTAGCAGTCTGTAGTGAGTGTAGCAGTCTGTAGTGAGTGTAGCAGTCTGTAGTGAGTGTAGCAGTCTGTAGGGAGTGTAGCAGTCTGTAGGGAGTATAGCAGTCTGTAGGGAGTGTAGCAGTCTGTAGTGAGTGTAGCAGTCTGTAGGGAGTGAGGTAACAGTCTGTAGGGAGTGTAGCAGTATGTAGGGAGTGTAGCAGTCTGTAGGGAGTGTAGCAGTCTGTAGTGAGTGTAGCAGTCTGTAGGGAGTGTAGCAGTCTGTAGGGAGTATAGCAGTCTGTAGTGAGTGTAGCAGTCTGTAGGGAGTGTAGCAGTCTGTAGGGAGTATAGCAGTCTGTAGTGAGTGTAGCAGTCTGTAGGGAGTATAGCAGTCTGTAGGGAGTGTAGCAGTCTGTAGGGAGTGAGGTAGCAGTCTGTAGGGAGTGTAGCAGTCTGTAGGGAGTGTAGCAGTCTGTAGGGAGTGTAGCAGTCTGTAGGGAGTGAGGTAACAGTCTGTAGGGAGTGTAGCAGTCTGTAGGGAGTGAGGTAGCAGTCTGTAGGGAGTGTAGCAGTCTGTAGGGAGTGAGGTAGCAGTCTGTAGGGAGTGTAGCAGTCTGTAGGGAGTGAGGTAACAGTCTCTAGGGAGTGAGGTAGCAGTCTGTAGGGAGTGAGGTAACAGTCTGTAGGGAGTGAGGTAGCAGTCTGTAGGGAGTGAGGTAGCAGTCTGTAGGGAGTGTAGCAGTCTGTAGGGAGTGAGGTAACAGTCTCTAGGGAGTGAGGTAGCAGTCTGTAGGGAGTGAGGTAGCAGTCTGTAGGGAGTGAGGTAGCAGTCTGTAGGGAGTGAGGTAGCAGTCTGTAGGGAGTGAGGTAGCAGTCTGTAGGGAGTGTAGCAGTCTGTAGGGAGTGAGGTAACAGTCTGTAGGGAGTGTAGCAGTCTGTAGGGAGTGAGGTAGCAGTCTGTAGGGAGTGTAGCAGTCTGTAGGGAGTGAGGTAGCAGTCTGTAGGGAGTGTAGCAGTCTGTAGGGAGTGAGGTAACAGTCTCTAGGGAGTGAGGTAGCAGTCTGTAGGGAGTGAGGTAACAGTCTGTAGGGAGTGAGGTATCAGTCTGTAGGGAGTGAGGTAGCAGTCTGTAGGGAGTGTAGCAGTCTGTAGGGAGTGAGGTAACAGTCTCTAGGGAGTGAGGTAGCAGTCTGTAGGGAGTGAGGTAGCAGTCTGTAGGGAGTGAGGTAGCAGTCTGTAGGGAGTGAGGTAGCAGTCTGTAGGGAGTGTAGCAGTCTGTAGGGAGTGAGGTAGCAGTCTGTAGGGAGTGAGGTAGCAGTCTGTAGGGAGTGAGGTAGCAGTCTGTAGGGAGTGTAGCAGTCTGTACGGAGTGAGGTAACAGTCTGTAGGGAGTGAGGTAACAGTCTGTAGGGAGTGTAGCAGTCTGTAGGGAGTGAGGTAACAGTCTGTAGGGAGTGTAGCAGTCTGTAGGGAGTGAGGTAGCAGTCTGTAGGGAGTGAGGTAGCAGTCTGTAGGAGTGAGGTAGCAGTCTGTAGGGAGTGAGGTAGCAGTCTGTAGGGAGTGAGGTAGCAGTCTGTAGGGAGTGTAACAGTCTGTAGGGAGTGAGGTAGCAGTCTGTAGGGAGTGTAGCAGTCTGTAGGGAGTGAGGTAGCAGTCTGTAGGGAGTATAGCAGTCTGTAGGGAGTGTAGCAGTCTGTAGGTAGTGTAGCAGTCTGTAGGCAGTGTATCAGTCTGTAGGGAGTGTATCAGTCTGTAGGGAGTGTAGCAGTCTGTAGGGAGTGTAACAGTCTCTAGGGAGTGAGGTAACAGTCTGTAGGGAGTGATGTAGCAGTCTGTAGGGAGTGATGTAGCAGTCTGTAGGGAGTGAGGTAGCAGTCTGTAGGGAGTGTAACAGTCTGTAGGGAGTATAACAGTCTGTAGGGAGTGAGGTAACAGTCTCTAGGGAGTGAGGTAGCAGTCTGTAGGGAGTGAGGTAGCAGTCTGTAGGGAGTGTAGCAGTCTGTAGGGAGTGTAGCAGTCTGTAGGGAGTGTAGCAGTCTGTAGGGAGTGAGGTAGCAGTCTGTAGGGAGTGTAGCAGTCTGTAGGGAGTGTAGCAGTCTGTAGGGAGTGTAGCAGTCTGTAGGGAGTGAGGTAACAGTCTGTAGGGAGTGTAACAGTCTGTAGGGAGTGAGGTAGCAGTCTGTATGGAGTGTAGCAGTCTGTAGGGAGTGAGGTAACAGTCTGTAGGGAGTGAGGTAGCAGTCTGTAGGGAGTGAGGTAGCAGGCTGTATGGAGTGTAGCAGTCTGTAGGGAGTGAGGTAACAGTCTGTAGGGAGTGAGGTAGCAGTCTGCAGGGAGTGTAACAGTCTGTAGGGAGTGAGGTAACAGTCTGTAGGGAGTGTAGCAGTCTGTAGGGAGTGTAGCAGTCTGTAGGGAGTGTAGCAGTCTGTAGGGAGTGAGGTAACAGTCTGTAGGGAGTGTAGCAGTCTGTAGGGAGTGAGGTAACAGTCTGTAGGGAGTGAGGTAACAGTCTGTAGGGAGTGTAGCAGTCTGTAGGGAGTGAGGTAACATTCTGTAGGGAGTGTAGCAGTCTGTAGGGAGTGTAGCAGTCTGTAGGGAGTGTAGCAGTCTGTAGGGAGTGAGGTAACAGTCTGTAGGGAGTGTAGCAGTCTGTAGGGAGTGTAGCAGTCTGTAGGGAGTGAGGTAACAGTCTGTAGGGAGTGAGGTAGCAGTCTGTAGGTAGTGAGGTAGCAGTCTGTAGGGAGTGTAGCAGTCTGTAGGGAGTGAGGTAACAGTCTGTAGGGAGTGTAGTAGTCTGTAGGGAGTGAGGTAACAGTCTGTAGGGAGTTTAGCAGTCTGTAGGGAGTGTAGCAGTCTGTAGGGAGTGAGGTAACAGCCTGTAGGGAGTGTAGCAGTCTGTAGGGAGTGAGGTAGCAGTCTGTAGGGAGTGAGGTAACAGTCTGTAGGGAGTGAGGTAGCAGTCTGTAGGGAGTGTAGCAGTCTGTAGGGAGTGAGGTAGCAGTCTGTAGGGAGTGTAGCAGTCTGTAGGGAGTGTATCAGTCTGTAGGGAGTATAGCAGTCTGTAGGGAGTGTAGCAGTCTGTAGGGAGTATAGCAGTCTGTAGGGAGTGTAGCAGTCTGTAGGGAGTGAGGTAGCAGTCTGTAGGGAGTGAGGTAGCAGTCTGTAGGGAGTGAGGTAGCAGTCTGTAGGGAGTGAGGTAGCAGTCTGTAGGGAGTGAGGTAGCAGTCTGTAAGGAGTGAGGTAGCATTCTGTAGGGAGTGAGATATCAGTCTGTAGGGAGTGAGGTAACAGTCTGTAGGGAGTGAGGTAGCAGTCTGTAGGGAGTGTAGCAGTCTGTAGGGAGTGTATCAGTCTGTAGGGAGTGTAGCAGTCTGTAGGGAGTGTAACAGTCTCTAGGGAGTGAGGTAACAGTCTGTAGGGAGTGAGGTAGCAGTCTGTAGGGAGTGATGTAGCAGTCTGTAGGGAGTGAGGTAGCAGTCTGTAGGGAGTGTAACAGTCTGTAGGGAGTATAACAGTCTGTAGGGAGTGAGGTAGCAGTCTGTAGGGAGTGAGGTAGCAGTCTGTAGGGAGTGTAGCAGTCTGTAGGGAGTGAGGTAACAGTCTCTAGGGAGTGAGGTAGCAGTCTCTAGGGAGTGAGGTAGCAGTCTGTAGGGAGTGAGGTAGCAGTCTGTAGGGAGTGTAGCAGTCTGTAGGGAGTGTAGCAGTCTGTAGGGAGTGTAGCAGTCTGTAGGGAGTGAGGTAGCAGTCTGTAGGGAGTGTAGCAGTCTGTAGGGAGTGTAGCAGTCTGTAGGGAGTGTAGCAGTCTGTAGGGAGTGAGGTAACAGTCTGTAGGGAGTGTAACAGTCTGTAGGGAGTGAGGTAGCAGTCTGTATGGAGTGTAGCAGTCTGTAGGGAGTGAGGTAACAGTCTGTAGGGAGTGAGGTAGCAGTCTGTAGGGAGTGAGGTAGCAGGCTGTATGGAGTGTAGCAGTCTGTAGGGAGTGAGGTAACAGTCTGTAGGGAGTGAGGTAGCAGTCTGTAGGGAGTGTAACAGTCTGTAGGGAGTGAGGTAACAGTCTGTAGGGAGTGTAGCAGTCTGTAGGGAGTGTAGCAGTCTGTAGGGAGTGAGGTAACAGTCTGTAGGGAGTGTAGCAGTCTGTAGGGAGTGAGGTAACAGTCTGTAGGGAGTGAGGTAACAGTCTGTAGGGAGTGTAGCAGTCTGTAGGGAGTGAGGTAACATTCTGTAGGGAGTGTAGCAGTCTGTAGGGAGTGTAGCAGTCTGTAGGGAGTGTAGCAGTCTGTAGGGAGTGTAGCAGTCTGTAGGGAGTGAGGTAACAGTCTGTAGGGAGTGTAGCAGTCTGTAGGGAGTGTAGCAGTCTGTAGGGAGTGAGGTAACAGTCTGTAGGGAGTGAGGTAGCAGTCTGTAGGTAGTGAGGTAGCAGTCTGTAGGGAGTGTAGCAGTCTGTAGGGAGTGAGGTAACAGTCTGTAGGGAGTGTAGCAGTCTGTAGGGAGTGAGGTAACAGTCTGTAGGGAGTGTAGCAGTCTGTAGGGAGTGTAGCAGTCTGTAGGGAGTGAGGTAACAGCCTGTAGGGAGTGTAGCAGTCTGTAGGGAGTGAGGTAGCAGTCTGTAGGGAGTGAGGTAACAGTCTGTAGGGAGTGAGGTAGCAGTCTGTAGGGAGTGTAGCAGTCTGTAGGGAGTGAGGCAGCAGTCTGTAGGGAGTGTAGCAGTCTGTAGGGAGTGTATCAGTCTGTAGGGAGTATAGCAGTCTGTAGGGAGTGTAGCAGTCTGTAGGGAGTATAGCAGTCTGTAGGGAGTGTAGCAGTCTGTAGGGAGTGTAGCAGTATGTAGGGAGTGTAGCAGTCTGTAGTGAGGTAGCAGTCTGTAGGGAGTGAGGTAGCAGTCTGTAGGGAGTGAGGTAGCAGTCTGTAGGGAGTGAGGTAGCAGTCTGTAGGGAGTGTAGCAGTCTGTAGGGAGTATAGCAGTCTGTAGGGAGTGTAGCAGTCTGTAGGGAGTGAGGTAACAGTCTGTAGGGAGTGTAGCAGTCTGTAGGGAGTGTAGCAGTCTGTAGGGAGTGAGGTAACAGCCTGTAGGGAGTGTAGCAGTCTGTAGGGAGTGAGGTAGCAGTCTGTAGGGAGTGAGGTAACAGTCTGTAGGGAGTGAGGTAGCAGTCTGTAGGGAGTGTAGCAGTCTGTAGGGAGTGAGGCAGCAGTCTGTAGGGAGTGTAGCAGTCTGTAGGGAGTATAGCAGTCTGTAGGGAGTGTAGCAGTCTGTAGGGAGTATAGCAGTCTGTAGGGAGTGTAGCAGTCTGTAGGGAGTGAGGTAGCAGTCTGTAGGGAGTGAGGTAACAGTCTGTAGGGAGTGAGGTAGCAGTCTGTAGGGAGTGAGGTAGCAGTCTGTAGGAGTGAGGTAGCAGTCTGTAGGGAGTGTAGCAGTCTGTAGGGAGTGAGGTAGCAGTCTGTAGGGAGTGAGGTAGCAGTCTGTAGGAGTGAGGTAGCAGTCTGTAGGGAGTGAGGTAGCAGTCTGTAGGGAGTGAGGTATCAGTCTGTAGGGAGTGAGGTAGCAGTCTGTAGGGAGTGAGGTAGCAGTCTGTAGGGAGTGAGGTAGCAGTCTGTAGGGAGTGTAACAGTCTGTAGGGAGTGAGGTAGCAGTCTGTAGGGAGTGTAGCAGTCTGTAGGGAGTGAGGTAACAGTCTGTAGGGAGTGAGGTAGCAGTCTGTAGGGAGTGAGGTAGCAGTCTGTAGGGAGTGAGGTAGCAGTCTGTAGGGAGTGTAACAGTCTGTAGGGAGTGCGGTAGCAGTCTGTAGGGAGTGTAGCAGTCTGTAGGGAGTGTAGCAGTCTGTAGGGAGTGTAGCAGTCTGTAGGGAGTATAGCAGTCTGTAGGGAGTGAGGTAACAGTCTGTAGGGAGTGTAGCAGTCTGTAGGGAGTGAGGTAACAGTCTGTAGGGAGTGTAGCAGTCTGTAGGGAGTGAGGTAGCAGTCTGTAAAGAGTGAGGTAGCAGTCTGTAGGGAGTGAGGTAGCAGTCTGTAGGGAGTGAGGTAGCAGTCTGTAGGGAGTGAGGTAGCAGTCTGTAGGGAGTGTAGCAGTCTGTAGGGAGTGTAGCAGTCTGTAGGGAGTGTAGCAGTCTGTAGGGAGTGAGGTATAATAATAATAATAATAATTTAGGACCTGCTCCGAGGTCACCATTTGGCACACATGCGAACCATGCATACAATGCGTATCTGCGATTAACCCATCCCGTCGTCCTTCCCCCCCAAGGGCAGCCGGGAGCAGACAGGCGCCACGTGAGCCGCGCCAGGGGACCAATCCAAGTGCTCCTGTCCGTCTTCGTCAAGGACGCCACAGCGTTAGCAATCTTGTTGTTGTGCATGTTTTTCCATTGGGTTTATCTTATCGGGGGGGGAAACCCTTGCGAGCACGGGGAGAACATGCAAACTCCACACAGAAAGGCCTGGGAGATACCCCACCTGGGTAACTGGCATCATGGAAACCTGGTCCCCAAGCGGGATTCGAACCCTGGACCTTCTTGCTGTGAGGCGACAGTGTTAACCACTACACCACCGCGCGGGAGTGTAGCAGTCTGTAGGGAGTATAGCAGTCTGTAGGGAGTATAGCAGTCTGTAGGGAGTGTAACAGTCTGTAGGGAGTGAGGTAGCAGTCTGTAGTGAGTGTAGCAGTCTGTAGGGAGTGTAGCAGCCTGTAGGGAGTGATGTAACAGTCTGTAGTGAGTGTAGCAGTCTGTAGGGAGTGTAGCAGTCTGTAGGGAGTGTAGCAGTCTGTAGGGAGTGTAGCAGTCTGTAGGGAGTATAGCAGTCTGTAGGGAGTGTAGCAGTCTGTAGGGAGTGTAGCAGTCTGTAGGGAGTATAGCAGTCTGTAGGGAGTGTAGCAGTCTGTAGGGAGTGTAGCAGTCTGTAGGGAGTATAGCAGTCTGTAGGGAGTGTAGCAGTCTGTAGGGAGTGAGGTAGCAGTCTGTAGGGAGTGTAGCAGTCTATAGGGAGTGTAGCAGTCTGTAGGGAGTGTAGCAGTCTGTAGGGAGTGTAGCAGTCTGTAGTGAGTGTAGCAGTCTGTAGGGAGTGAGGTAACAGTCTGTAGGGAGTGTAGCAGTATGTAGGGAGTGTAGCAGTCTGTAGGGAGTGTAGCAGTCTGTAGTGAGTGTAGCAGTCTGTAGGGAGTGTAGCAGTCTGTAGGGAGTATAGCAGTCTGTAGTGAGTGTAGCAGTCTGTAGGGAGTAGCAGTCTGTAGGGAGTATAGCAGTCTGTAGTGAGTGTAGCAGTCTGTAGGGAGTATAGCAGTCTGTAGGGAGTGTAGCAGTCTGTAGGGAGTGAGGTAGCAGTCTGTAGGGAGTGTAGCAGTCTGTAGGGAGTGTAGCAGTCTGTAGGGAGTGTAGCAGTCTGTAGGGAGTGAGGTAACAGTCTGTAGGGAGTGTAGCAGTCTGTAGGGAGTGAGGTAGCAGTCTGTAGGGAGTGTAGCAGTCTGTAGGGAGTGAGGTAGCAGTCTGTAGGGAGTGTAGCAGTCTGTAGGGAGTGAGGTAACAGTCTCTAGGGAGTGAGGTAGCAGTCTGTAGGGAGTGAGGTAACAGTCTGTAGGGAGTGAGGTAGCAGTCTGTAGGGAGTGAGGTAGCAGTCTGTAGGGAGTGTAGCAGTCTGTAGGGAGTGAGGTAACAGTCTCTAGGGAGTGAGGTAGCAGTCTGTAGGGAGTGAGGTAACAGTCTGTAGGGAGTGAGGTAGCAGTCTGTAGGGAGTGAGGTAGCAGTCTGTAGGGAGTGTAGCAGTCTGTAGGGAGTGAGGTAACAGTCTCTAGGGAGTGAGGTAGCAGTCTGTAGGGAGTGAGGTAGCAGTCTGTAGGGAGTGAGGTAGCAGTCTGTAGGGAGTGTAGCAGTCTGTAGGGAGTGAGGTAACAGTCTCTAGGGAGTGAGGTAGCAGTCTGTAGGGAGTGAGGTAGCAGTCTGTAGGGAGTGAGGTAGCAGTCTGTAGGGAGTGAGGTAGCAGTCTGTAGGGAGTGAGGTAGCAGTCTGTAGGGAGTGTAGCAGTCTGTAGGGAGTGAGGTAACAGTCTGTAGGGAGTGTAGCAGTCTGTAGGGAGTGAGGTAGCAGTCTGTAGGGAGTGTAGCAGTCTGTAGGGAGTGAGGTAGCAGTCTGTAGGGAGTGTAGCAGTCTGTAGGGAGTAGGTAACAGTCTCTAGGGAGTGAGGTAGCAGTCTGTAGGGAGTGTAGCAGTCTGTAGGGAGTGAGGTAACAGTCTCTAGGGAGTGAGGTAGCAGTCTGTAGGGAGTGAGGTAGCAGTCTGTAGGGAGTGAGGTAGCAGTCTGTAGGGAGTGAGGTAGCAGTCTGTAGGGAGTGTAGCAGTCTGTAGGGAGTGAGGTAGCAGTCTGTAGGGAGTGAGGTAGCAGTCTGTAGGGAGTGAGGTAGCAGTCTGTAGGGAGTGAGGTAGCAGTCTGTAGGGAGTGTAGCAGTCTGTACGGAGTGAGGTAACAGTCTGTAGGGAGTGAGGTAACAGTCTGTAGGGAGTGTAGCAGTCTGTAGGGAGTGAGGTAACAGTCTGTAGGGAGTGTAGCAGTCTGTAGGGAGTGAGGTAGCAGTCTGTAGGGAGTGAGGTAGCAGTCTGTAGGAGTGAGGTAGCAGTCTGTAGGGAGTGAGGTAGCAGTATGTAGGGAGTGAGGTAGCAGTCTGTAGGGAGTGTAACAGTCTGTAGGGAGTGAGGTAGCAGTCTGTAGGGAGTGTAGCAGTCTGTAGGGAGTGAGGTAGCAGTCTGTGGGGAGTATAGCAGTCTGTAGGGAGTGTAGCAGTCTGTAGGTAGTGTAGCAGTATGTAGGGAGTGTATCAGTCTGTAGGGAGTGTATCAGTCTGTAGGGAGTGTAGCAGTCTGTAGGGAGTGAGGTAACAGTCTGTAGGGAGTGAGGTAGCAGTCTGTAGGGAGTGATGTAGCAGTCTGTAGGGAGTGAGGTAGCAGTCTGTAGGGAGTGTAGCAGTCTGTAGGGAGTATAACAGTCTGTAGGGAGTGAGGTAGCAGTCTGTAGGGAGTGAGGTAGCAGTCTGTAGGGAGTGTAGCAGTCTGTAGGGAGTGAGGTAACAGTCTCTAGGGAGTGAGGTAGCAGTCTGTAGGGAGTGAGGTAGCAGTCTGTAGGGAGTGTAGCAGTCTGTAGGGAGTGTAGCAGTCTGTAGGGAGTGTAGCAGTCTGTAGGGAGTGAGGTAGCAGTCTGTAGGGAGTGTAGCAGTCTGTAGGGAGTGTAGCAGTCTGTAGGGAGTGTAGCAGTCTGTAGGGAGTGAGGTAACAGTCTGTAGGGAGTGTAACAGTCTGTAGGGAGTGAGGTAGCAGTCTGTATGGAGTGTAGCAGTCTGTAGGGAGTTAGGTAACAGTCTGTAGGGAGTGAGGTAGCAGTCTGTAGGGAGTGAGGTAGCAGGCTGTATGGAGTGTAGCAGTCTGTAGGGAGTGAGGTAACAGTCTGTAGGGAGTGAGGTAGCAGTCTGTAGGGAGTGTAACAGTCTGTAGGGAGTGAGGTAACAGTCTGTAGGGAGTGTAGCAGTCTGTAGGGAGTGTAGCAGTCTGTAGGGAGTGTAGCAGTCTGTAGGGAGTGAGGTAACAGTCTGTAGGGAGTGTAGCAGTCTGTAGGGAGTGAGTTAACAGTCTGTAGGGAGTGAGGTAACAGTCTGTAGGGAGTGTAGCAGTCTGTAGGGAGTGAGGTAACATTCTGTAGGGAGTGTAGCAGTCTGTAGGGAGTGTAGCAGTCTGTAGGGAGTGTAGCAGTCTGTAGGGAGTGAGGTAACAGTCTGTAGGGAGTGTAGCAGTCTGTAGGGAGTGTAGCAGTCTGTAGGGAGTGAGGTAACAGTCTGTAGGGAGTGAGGTAGCAGTCTGTAGGTAGTGAGGTAGCAGTCTGTAGGGAGTGTAGCAGTCTGTAGGGAGTGAGGTAACAGTCTGTAGGGAGTGTAGCAGTCTGTAGGGAGTGAGGTAACAGTCTGTAGGGAGTGTAGCAGTCTGTAGGGAGTGTAGCAGTCTGTAGGGAGTGAGGTAACAGCCTGTAGGGAGTGTAGCAGTCTGTAGGGAGTGAGGTAGCAGTCTGTAGGGAGTGAGGTAACAGTCTGTAGGGAGTGAGGTAGCAGTCTGTAGGGAGTGTAGCAGTCTGTAGGGAGTGAGGTAGCAGTCTGTAGGGAGTGTAGCAGTCTGTAGGGAGTGTAGCAGTCTGTAGGGAGTATAGCAGTCTGTAGGGAGTGTAGCAGTCTGTAGGGAGTATAGCAGTCTGTAGGGAGTGTAGCAGTCTGTAGGGAGTGAGGTAGCAGTCTGTAGGGAGTGAGGTAGCAGTCTGTAGGGAGTGAGGTAGCAGTCTGTAGGGAGTGAGGTAGCAGTCTGTAAGGAGTGAGGTATCATTCTGTAGGGAGTGAGATATCAGTCTGTAGGGAGTGAGGTAACAGTCTGTAGGGAGTGAGGTAGCAGTCTGTAGGGAGTGTAGCAGTCTGTAGGGAGTGTATCAGTCTGTAGGGAGTGTAGCAGTCTGTAGGGAGTGTAACAGTCTCTAGGGAGTTCGGTAACAGTCTGTAGGGAGTGAGGTAGCAGTCTGTAGGGAGTGATGTAGCAGTCTGTAGGGAGTGAGGTAGCAGTCTGTAGGGAGTGTAACAGTCTGTAGGGAGTATAACAGTCTGTAGGGAGTGAGGTAGCATTCTGTAGGGAGTGAGGTAGCAGTCTGTAGGGAGTGTAGCAGTCTGTAGGGAGTGAGGTAACAGTCTCTAGGGAGTGAGGTAGCAGTCTCTAGGGAGTGAGGTAGCAGTCTGTAGGGAGTGAGGTAGCAGTCTGTAGGGAGTGAGGTAGCAGTCTGTAGGGAGTGTAGCAGTCTGTAGGGAGTGTAGCAGTCTGTAGGGAGTGTAGCAGTCTGTAGGGAGTGAGGTAGCAGTCTGTAGGGAGTGTAGCAGTCTGTAGGGAGTGTAGCAGTCTGTAGGGAGTGTAGCAGTCTGTAGGGAGTGAGGTAACAGTCTGTAGGGAGTGTAACAGTCTGTAGGGAGTGAGGTAGCAGTCTGTATGGAGTGTAGCAGTCTGTAGGGAGTGAGGTAACAGTCTGTAGGGAGTGAGGTAGCAGTCTGTAGGGAGTGAGGTAGCAGGCTGTATGGAGTGTAGCAGTCTGTAGGGAGTGAGGTAACAGTCTGTAGGGAGTGAGGTAGCAGTCTGTAGGGAGTGTAACAGTCTGTAGGGAGTGAGGTAACAGTCTGTAGGGAGTGTAGCAGTCTGTAGGGAGTGTAGCAGTCTGTAGGGAGTGTAGCAGTCTGTAGGGAGTGAGGTAACAGTCTGTCGGGAGTGTAGCAGTCTGTAGGGAGTGAGGTAACAGTCTGTAGGGAGTGAGGTAACAGTCTGTAGGGAGTGTAGCAGTCTGTAGGGAGTGAGGTAACATTCTGTAGGGAGTGTAGCAGTCTGTAGGGAGTGTAGCAGTCTGTAGGGAGTGTAGCAGTCTGTAGGGAGTGTAGCAGTCTGTAGGGAGTGAGGTAACAGTCTGTAGGGAGTGTAGCAGTCTGTAGGTAGTGTAGCAGTCTGTAGGGAGTGAGGTAACAGTCTGTAGGGAGTGAGGTAGCAGTCTGTAGGTAGTGAGGTAGCAGTCTGTAGGGAGTGTAGCAGTCTGTAGGGAGTGAGGTAACAGTCTGTAGGGAGTGTAGCAGTCTGTAGGGAGTGAGGTAACAGTCTGTAGGGAGTGTAGCAGTCTGTAGGGAGTGTAGCAGTCTGTAGGGAGTGAGGTAACAGCCTGTAGGGAGTGTAGCAGTCTGTAGGGAGTGAGGTAGCAGTCTGTAGGGAGTGAGGTAACAGTCTGTATGGAGTGTAGCAGTATGTAGGGAGTGTAGCAGTCTGTAGGGAGTGTAGCAGTCTGTAGTGAGTGTAGCAGTCTGTAGGGAGTGTAGCAGTCTGTAGGGAGTATAGCAGTCTGTAGTGAGTGTAGCAGTCTGTAGGGAGTAGCAGTCTGTAGGGAGTATAGCAGTCTGTAGTGAGTGTAGCAGTCTGTAGGGAGTATAGCAGTCTGTAGGGAGTGTAGCAGTCTGTAGGGAGTGAGGTAGCAGTCTGTAGGGAGTGTAGCAGTCTGTAGGGAGTGTAGCAGTCTGTAGGGAGTGTAGCAGTCTGTAGGGAGTGAGGTAACAGTCTGTAGGGAGTATAGCAGTCTGTAGGGAGTGAGGTAGCAGTCTGTAGGGAGTGTAGCAGTCTGTAGGGAGTGAGGTAACAGTCTGTAGGGAGTGTAGCAGTCTGTAGGGAGTGAGGTAGCAGTCTGTAGGGAGTGTAGCAGTCTGTAGGGAGCAGTGTTGTGCTAGTTACTGAAAAATAGTAACTCAGTTACTTTACTAGTTACTTCATTTCAAAGTAACTTCGTTACTGTACTAGTTACTTACACCCAAAAGTAATGAGTTACTGTGAAAAGTAACTATTTAGTTATTTAAAAAAAAAAATAAAATAAAAAGATTGCTCCCGAGTCCCATGCCCCAGATAGTATTCAAAATCGGTTGATCAACTTGACAGTTTCCATTCACATCACCGAACTCTGCTAAGCAATGTGGTCTAGATACAAACACAAATCTGACACAAACAAATGTTGTCCCGAGTCGATATAATAAGAAGTGCGGCGGTTGAAGGAACAGCCTTTATGTCGCCGGAGCGTTTCATTATAACCATTATAATTCAAGGGTACTTGAACTGTACTGCTGTACTGTACCCATTCTGCAATCTGTTAATAAAGTTTTCATTCATTCATTCATTCATACTACGACTATGCTTGCACCTCATGGTACCAAAGCACCTCAAAGGCGCTTAAAACAAAATTACAAACATCACAAAACAAACTGGTCAGACTACTACTTGACCTGAACCCACCTCACCCCTGCCCACTTTGACAACCTAGGATGGCTTAGAGTAGACGACAGAGTACAGCAACTTGCAATGGGCCTGGTCTACAAGATACACTATACGACCGGGGTACCCATGTACATGTCAAAATACTTCCCAAAGATCAGTGAATACCACAACCACTACACCAGAGGGAGCTCCACAAATCATGTAAAACCCAGATTCGGCTCAAACAAGGGACTAAACACGTTTCGCAATTATGCCACAACAATGTGGAACGCCCTACGGGTAACAGTACTGTATATTTGAATACCGTTTATGTCACAAATGTATCAGTACTAAATACCTATATGTCCCTATGCCATAAATGTCATGTATGTCATAAATGTCTATATGAATTGAAAATGGGGGACCCTGATGGAAACAAGACAAACGTCTTTCTCAGGTCTGCATCCCCTTAACAATTGTATGTATTGAGCCGTACTGTATTGTACCCATTCTGCAATCTGTTAAATAAAGTGTTCATTCATTCATTCATTCATTCATTCACCATCTTGCAAGTTGCAACGTTGTTTAAGATATCAATCAAAGCATTGCAACGTTAGAATAGTTAGGATATCAATTGTGCATGAAAGGACTATTTATATTGTTTGATTAGTATTATGAGATTCCCTGGCAGATTTCGTACAGTCAAAATCCGTTGATCAACTTGAGTTTCAGTTGCACTCACCAAAGTCTGCAGTGGTCGAGATGTAGTAACGTTACGTTAGTCGACTCCAGCAGCGCCTCAAACATGTTCTTTATCTCGTTTCCATGTTGTATATTAATTATCTCTCCAAGTAGTTGCTAAATGGTTTGTTAGTTTGTTACTGCATTCTTTTTATGTGGATTCACATAGCGAGCGTTTGTTTTGTTTACAATAGAGAGGGTCTATTTCTTTCCGTAGCCGCATCTGGTTTTCGCACTTCTGATTGGCCAGTGGCTAGACTCGCCTCGTATCATTCTACGCGGGTGGGGATGAGGATAATAATAATCACTACCGCTCGCTATCAATCTACGCCGTATATAACGCAAATAACGCAGTGACGAACCATTCAGTAACGTAAGTAGCGTTACTGAATTTCAAAAGTAATGCGTTAGAGTACTAGTTGCGGCAAAAAGTAACTTCGTTTCTGTAACGCGTTACTTTGTAACGCGTTAGTCCCAACACTGGTAGGGAGTGAGGTAGCAGTCTGTAGGGAGTGTAGCAGTCTGTAGGGAGTGAGGTAACAGTCTCTAGGGAGTGAGGTAGCAGTCTGTAGGGAGTGAGGTAACAGTCTGTAGGGAGTGAGGTAGCAGTCTGTAGGGAGTGAGGTAGCAGTCTGTAGGGAGTGTAGCAGTCTGTAGGGAGTGAGGTAACAGTCTCTAGGGAGTGAGGTAGCAGTCTGTAGGGAGTGAGGTAGCAGTCTGTAGGGAGTGAGGTAGCAGTCTGTAGGGAGTGAGGTAGCAGTCTGTAGGGAGTGTAGCAGTCTGTAGGGAGTGAGGTAACAGTCTGTAGGGAGTGTAGCAGTCTGTAGGGAGTGAGGTAGCAGTCTGTAGGGAGTGTAGCAGTCTGTAGGGAGTGAGGTAGCAGTCTGTAGGGAGTGTAGCAGTCTGTAGGGAGTGAGGTAACAGTCTCTAGGGAGTGAGGTAGCAGTCTGTAGGGAGTGAGGTAACAGTCTGTAGGGAGTGAGGTAGCAGTCTGTAGGGAGTGAGGTAGCAGTCTGTAGGGAGTGTAGCAGTCTGTAGGGAGTGAGGTAACAGTCTCTAGGGAGTGAGGTAGCAGTCTGTAGGGAGTGAGGTAGCAGTCTGTAGGGAGTGAGGTAGCAGTCTGTAGGGAGTGAGGTAGCAGTCTGTAGGGAGTGTAGCAGTCTGTAGGGAGTGAGGTAGCAGTCTGTAGGGAGTGAGGTAGCAGTCTGTAGGGAGTGAGGTAGCAGTCTGTAGGGAGTGAGGTAGCAGTCTGTAGGGAGTGTAGCAGTCTGTACGGAGTGAGGTAACAGTCTGTAGGGAGTGAGGTAACAGTCTGTAGGGAGTGTAGCAGTCTGTAGGGAGTGAGGTAGCAGTCTGTAGGGAGTGTAACAGTCTGTAGGGAGTGCGGTAGCAGTCTGTAGGGAGTGTAGCAGTCTGTAGGGAGTGTAGCAGTCTGTAGGGAGTGTAGCAGTCTGTAGGGAGTATAGCAGTCTGTAGGGAGTGAGGTAACAGTCTGTAGGGAGTGTAGCAGTCTGTAGGGAGTGAGGTAACAGTCTGTAGGGAGTGTAGCAGTCTGTAGGGAGTGAGGTAGCAGTCTGTAAAGAGTGAGGTAGCAGTCTGTAGGGAGTGAGGTAGCAGTCTGTAGGGAGTGAGGTAGCAGTCTGTAGGGAGTGAGGTAGCAGTCTGTAGGGAGTGAGGTAGCAGTCTGTAGGGAGTGTAGCAGTCTGTAGGGAGTGTATCAGTCTGTAGGGAGTGTAGCAGTCTGTAGGGAGTGAGGTAGCAGTCTGTAGGGAGTATAGCAGTCTGTAGGGAGTGTAACAGTCTGTAGGGAGTGAGGTAGCAGTCTGTAGTGAGTGTAGCAGTCTGTAGGGAGTGTAGCAGTCTGTAGGGAGTGAGGTAACAGTCTGTAGTGAGTGTAGCAGTCTGTAGGGAGTGTAGCAGTCTGTAGGGAGTGTAGCAGTCTGTAGGGAGTGTAGCAGTCTGTAGGGAGTATAGCAGTCTGTAGGGAGTGTAGCAGTCTGTAGGGAGTGTAGCAGTCTGTAGGGAGTATAGCAGTCTGTAGGGAGTGTAGCAGTCTGTAGGGAGTGTAGCAGTCTGTAGGGAGTATAGCAGTCTGTAGGGAGTGTAGCAGTCTGTAGGGAGTGAGGTAGCAGTCTGTAGGGAGTGTAGCAGTCTATAGGGAGTGTAGCAGTCTGTAGGGAGTGTAGCAGTCTGTAGGGAGTGAGGTAACAGTCTGTAGGGAGTGTAGAAGTCTGTAGGGAGTGAGGTAGCAGTCTGTAGGGAGTGTAGCAGTCTGTAGGGAGTGAGGTAGCAGTCTGTAGGGAGTGTAGCAGTCTGTAGGGCGTGTAACAGTCTGTAGGGAGTGAGGTAGCAGTCTGTAGGGAGTGTAGCAGTCTGTAGGGAGTGTAGCAGTCTGTAGGGAGTGTAGCAGTCTGTAGTGAGTGTAGCAGTCTGTAGTGAGTGTAGCAGTCTGTAGTGAGTGTAGCAGTCTGTAGGGAGTGTAGCAGTCTGTAGGGAGTATAGCAGTCTGTAGGGAGTGTAGCAGTCTGTAGTGAGTGTAGCAGTCTGTAGGGAGTGAGGTAACAGTCTGTAGGGAGTGTAGCAGTATGTAGGGAGTGTAGCAGTCTGTAGGGAGTGTAGCAGTCTGTAGTGAGTGTAGCAGTCTGTAGGGAGTGTAGCAGTCTGTAGGGAGTATAGCAGTCTGTAGTGAGTGTAGCAGTCTGTAGGGAGTGTAGCAGTCTGTAGTGAGTGTAGCAGTCTGTAGGGAGTGAGGTAACAGTCTGTAGGGAGTGAGGTAGCAGTCTGTAGGGAGTGAGGTAGCAGTCTGTAGGGAGTGAGGTAGCAGTCTGTAGGGAGTGAGGTAGCAGTCTGTAGGGAGTGAGGTAGCAGTCTGTAGGGAGTGAGGTAACAGTCTGTAGGGAGTGTAGCAGTCTGTAGGGAGTGAGGTAGCAGTCTGTAGGGAGTGAAGTAGCAGTCTGTAGGGAGTGAGGTAACAGTCTGTAGGGAGTGAGGTAGCAGTCTGTAGGGAGTGAGGTAGCAGTCTGTAGGGAGTGTAGCAGTCTGTAGGGAGTGAGGTAACAGTCTCTAGGGAGTGAGGTAGCAGTCTGTAGGGAGTGAGGTAGCAGTCTGTAGGGAGTGTAGCAGTCTGTAGGGAGTGAGGTAACAGTCTCTAGGGAGTGAGGTAGCAGTCTGTAGGGAGTGAGGTAGCAGTCTGTAGGGAGTGAGGTAGCAGTCTGTAGGGAGTGAGGTAGCAGTCTGTAGGGAGTGTAGCAGTCTGTAGGGAGTGAGGTAGCAGTCTGTAGGGAGTGAGGTAGCAGTCTGTAGGGAGTGAGGTAGCAGTCTGTAGGGAGTGAGGTAGCAGTCTGTAGGGAGTGTAGCAGTCTGTACGGAGTGAGGTAACAGTCTGTAGGGAGTGAGGTAACAGTCTGTAGGGAGTGTAGCAGTCTGTAGGAGTGAGGTAACAGTCTGTAGGGAGTGTATCAGTCTGTAGGGAGTGAGGTAGCAGTCTGTAGGGAGTGAGGTAGCAGTCTGTAGGAGTGAGGTAGCAGTCTGTAGGGAGTGAGATAGCAGTCTGTAGGGAGTGAGGTAGCAGTCTGTAGGGAGTGTAACAGTCTGTAGGGAGTGTAGCAGTCTGTAGGGAGTGAGGTAGCAGTCTGTAGGGAGTATAGCAGTCTGTAGGGAGTGTAGCAGTCTGTAGGTAGTGTAGCAGTCTGTAGGGAGTGAGGTAACAGTCTGTAGGGAGTGAGGTAGCAGTCTGTAGGGAGTGTAACAGTCTGTAGGGAGTATAACAGTCTGTAGGGAGTGAGGTAGCAGTCTGTAGGGAGTGAGGTAGCAGTCTGTAGGGAGTGTAGCAGTCTGTAGGGAGTGAGGTAACAGTCTCTAGGGAGTGAGGTAGCAGTCTGTAGGGAGTGAGGTAGCAGTCTGTAGGGAGTGTAGCAGTCTGTAGGGAGTGTAGCAGTCTGTAGGGAGTGTAGCAGTCTGTAGTGAGTGTAGCAGTCTGTAGGGAGTGAGGTAGCAGTCTGTAGGGAGTGTAGCAGTCTGTAGGGAGTGTAGCAGTCTGTAGGGAGTGTAGCAGTCTGTAGGGAGTGAGGTAACAGTCTGTAGGGAGTGTAACAGTCTGTAGGGAGTGAGGTAGCAGTCTGTATGGAGTGTAGCAGTCTGTAGGGAGTGAGGTAACAGTCTGTAGGGAGTGAGGTAGCAGTCTGTAGGGAGTGAGGTAGCAGGCTGTATGGAGTGTAGCAGTCTGTAGGGAGTGAGGTAACAGTCTGTAGGGAGTGAGGTAGCAGTCTGTAGGGAGTGTAACAGTCTGTAGGGAGTGAGGTAACAGTCTGTAGGGAGTGTAGCAGTCTGTAGGGAGTGTAGCAGTCTGTAGGGAGTGTAGCAGTCTGTAGGGAGTGAGGTAACAGTCTGTAGGGAGTGTAGCAGTCTGTAGGGAGTGAGGTAACAGTCTGTAGGGAGTGAGGTAACAGTCTGTAGGGAGTGTAGCAGTCTGTAGGGAGTGAGGTAACATTCTGTAGGGAGTGTAGCAGTCTGTAGGGAGTGTAGCAGTCTGTAGGGAGTGTAGCAGTCTGTAGGGAGTGTAGCAGTCTGTAGGGAGTGAGTTAACAGTCTGTAGGGAGTGAGGTAGCAGTCTGTAGGTAGTGAGGTAGCAGTCTGTAGGGAGTGTAGCAGTCTGTAGGGAGTGAGGTAACAGTCTGTAGGGAGTGTAGCAGTCTGTAGGGAGTGTAGCAGTCTGTAGGGAGTGAGGTAACAGCCTGTAGGGAGTGTAGCAGTCTGTAGGGAGTGAGGTAGCAGTCTGTAGGGAGTGAGGTAACAGTCTGTAGGGAGTGAGGTAGCAGTCTGTAGGGAGTGTAGCAGTCTGTAGGGAGTGAGGTAGCAGTCTGTAGGGAGTGTAGCAGTCTGTAGGGAGTGTATCAGTCTGTAGGGAGTATAGCAGTCTGTAGGGAGTGTAGCAGTCTGTAGGGAGTGTAGCAGTCTGTAGGGAGTGTAGCAGTCTGTAGGGAGTATAGCAGTCTGTAGGGAGTGAGGTAACAGTCTGTAGGGAGTGTAGCAGTCTGTAGGGAGTGAGGTAACAGTCTGTAGGGAGTGTAGCAGTCTGTAGGGAGTGAGGTAGCAGTCTGTAAAGAGTGAGGTAGCAGTCTGTAGGGAGTGAGGTAGCAGTCTGTAGGGAGTGAGGTAGCAGTCTGTAGGGAGTGAGGTAGCAGTCTGTAGGGAGTGAGGTAGCAGTCTGTAGGGAGTGTAGCAGTCTGTAGGGAGTGTAGCAGTCTGTAGGGAGTGTAGCAGTCTGTAGGGAGTGAGGTAGCAGTCTGTAGGGAGTATAGCAGTCTGTAGGGAGTGTAACAGTCTGTAGGGAGTGAGGTAGCAGTCTGTAGTGAGTGTAGCAGTCTGTAGGGAGTGTAGCAGTCTGTAGGGAGTGAGGTAACAGTCTGTAGTGAGTGTAGCAGTCTGTAGGGAGTGTAGCAGTCTGTAGGGAGTGTAGCAGTCTGTAGGGAGTGTAGCAGTCTGTAGGGAGTATAGCAGTCTGTAGGGAGTGTAGCAGTCTGTAGGGAGTGTAGCAGTCTGTAGGGAGTATAGCAGTCTGTAGGGAGTGTAGCAGTCTGTAGGGAGTGTAGCAGTCTGTAGGGAGTATAGCAGTCTGTAGGGAGTGTAGCAGTCTGTAGGGAATGAGGTAGCAGTCTGTAGGGAGTGTAGCAGTCTATAGGGAGTGTAGCAGTCTGTAGGGAGTGTAGCAGTCTGTAGGGAGTGAGGTAACAGTCTGTAGGGAGTGTAGAAGTCTGTAGGGAGTGAGGTAGCAGTCTGTAGGGAGTGTAGCAGTCTGTAGGGAGTGAGGTAGCAGTCTGTAGGGAGTGTAGCAGTCTGTAGGGCGTGTAACAGTCTGTAGGGAGTGAGGTAGCAGTCTGTAGGGAGTGTAGCAGTCTGTAGGGAGTGTAGCAGTCTGTAGGGAGTGTAGCAGTCTGTAGTGAGTGTAGCAGTCTGTAGTGAGTGTAGCAGTCTGTAGTGAGTGTAGCAGTCTGTAGGGAGTGTAGCAGTCTGTAGGGAGTATAGCAGTCTGTAGGGAGTGTAGCAGTCTGTAGTGAGTGTAGCAGTCTGTAGGGAGTGAGGTAACAGTCTGTAGGGAGTGTAGCAGTATGTAGGGAGTGTAGCAGTCTGTAGGGAGTGTAGCAGTCTGTAGTGAGTGTAGCAGTCTGTAGGGAGTGTAGCAGTCTGTAGGGAGTATAGCAGTCTGTAGTGAGTGTAGCAGTCTGTAGGGAGTGTAGCAGTCTGTAGTGAGTGTAGCAGTCTGTAGGGAGTGAGGTAACAGTCTGTAGGGAGTGAGGTAGCAGTCTGTAGGGAGTGAGGTAGCAGTCTGTAGGGAGTGAGGTAGCAGTCTGTAGGGAGTGAGGTAGCAGTCTGTAGGGAGTGAGGTAGCAGTCTGTAGGGAGTGAGGTAACAGTCTGTAGGGAGTGTAGCAGTCTGTAGGGAGTGAGGTAGCAGTCTGTAGGGAGTGAAGTAGCAGTCTGTAGGGAGTGAGGTAACAGTCTGTAGGGAGTGAGGTAGCAGTCTGTAGGGAGTGAGGTAGCAGTCTGTAGGGAGTGTAGCAGTCTGTAGGGAGTGAGGTAACAGTCTCTAGGGAGTGAGGTAGCAGTCTGTAGGGAGTGAGGTAGCAGTCTGTAGGGAGTGAGGTAGCAGTCTGTAGGGAGTGAGGTAGCAGTCTGTAGGGAGTGTAGCAGTCTGTAGGGAGTGAGGTAGCAGTCTGTAGGGAGTGAGGTAGCAGTCTGTAGGGAGTGAGGTAGCAGTCTGTAGGGAGTGAGGTAGCAGTCTGTAGGGAGTGTAGCAGTCTGTACGGAGTGAGGTAACAGTCTGTAGGGAGTGAGGTAACAGTCTGTAGGGAGTGTAGCAGTCTGTAGGGAGTGAGGTAACAGTCTGTAGGGAGTGTATCAGTCTGTAGGGAGTGAGGTAGCAGTCTGTAGGGAGTGAGGTAGCAGTCTGTAGGAGTGAGGTAGCAGTCTGTAGGGAGTGAGATAGCAGTCTGTAGGGAGTGAGGTAGCAGTCTGTAGGGAGTGTAACAGTCTGTAGGGAGTGTAGCAGTCTGTAGGGAGTGAGGTAGCAGTCTGTAGGGAGTATAGCAGTCTGTAGGGAGTGTAGCAGTCTGTAGGTAGTGTAGCAGTCTGTAGGGAGTGAGGTAACAGTCTGTAGGGAGTGAGGTAGCAGTCTGTAGGGAGTGTAACAGTCTGTAGGGAGTATAACAGTCTGTAGGGAGTGAGGTAGCAGTCTGTAGGGAGTGAGGTAGCAGTCTGTAGGGAGTGTAGCAGTCTGTAGGGAGTGAGGTAACAGTCTCTAGGGAGTGAGGTAGCAGTCTGTAGGGAGTGAGGTAGCAGTCTGTAGGGAGTGTAGCAGTCTGTAGGGAGTGTAGCAGTCTGTAGGGAGTGTAGCAGTCTGTAGTGAGTGTAGCAGTCTGTAGGGAGTGAGGTAGCAGTCTGTAGGGAGTGTAGCAGTCTGTAGGGAGTGTAGCAGTCTGTAGGGAGTGTAGCAGTCTGTAGGGAGTGAGGTAACAGTCTGTAGGGAGTGTAACAGTCTGTAGGGAGTGAGGTAGCAGTCTGTATGGAGTGTAGCAGTCTGTAGGGAGTGAGGTAACAGTCTGTAGGGAGTGAGGTAGCAGTCTGTAGGGAGTGAGGTAGCAGGCTGTATGGAGTGTAGCAGTCTGTAGGGAGTGAGGTAACAGTCTGTAGGGAGTGAGGTAGCAGTCTGTAGGGAGTGTAACAGTCTGTAGGGAGTGAGGTAACAGTCTGTAGGGAGTGTAGCAGTCTGTAGGGAGTGTAGCAGTCTGTAGGGAGTGTAGCAGTCTGTAGGGAGTGAGGTAACAGTCTGTAGGGAGTGTAGCAGTCTGTAGGGAGTGAGGTAACAGTCTGTAGGGAGTGAGGTAACAGTCTGTAGGGAGTGTAGCAGTCTGTAGGGAGTGAGGTAACATTCTGTAGGGAGTGTAGCAGTCTGTAGGGAGTGTAGCAGTCTGTAGGGAGTGTAGCAGTCTGTAGGGAGTGTAGCAGTCTGTAGGGAGTGAGTTAACAGTCTGTAGGGAGTGAGGTAGCAGTCTGTAGGTAGTGAGGTAGCAGTCTGTAGGGAGTGTAGCAGTCTGTAGGGAGTGAGGTAACAGTCTGTAGGGAGTGTAGCAGTCTGTAGGGAGTGTAGCAGTCTGTAGGGAGTGAGGTAACAGCCTGTAGGGAGTGTAGCAGTCTGTAGGGAGTGAGGTAGCAGTCTGTAGGGAGTGAGGTAACAGTCTGTAGGGAGTGAGGTAGCAGTCTGTAGGGAGTGTAGCAGTCTGTAGGGAGTGAGGTAGCAGTCTGTAGGGAGTGTAGCAGTCTGTAGGGAGTGTATCAGTCTGTAGGGAGTATAGCAGTCTGTAGGGAGTGTAGCAGTCTGTAGGGAGTGTAGCAGTCTGTAGGGAGTGAGGTAGCAGTCTGTAGGGAGTGAGGTAGCAGTCTGTAGGGAGTGAGGTAGCAATCTGTAGGGAGTGAGGTAGCAGTCTGTAGGGAGTGAGGTAGCAGTCTGTAAGGAGTGAGGTAGCAGTCTGTAGGGAGTGAGATATCAGTCTGTAGGGAGTGAGGTAACAGTCTGTAGGGAGTGAGGTAACAGTCTGTAGGGAGTGAGGTAACAGTCTGTAGGGAGTGAGGTAGCAGTCTGTAGGGAGTGTAGCAGTCTGTAGGGAGTATAGCAGTCTGTAGGGAGTGTAGCAGTCTGTAGGGAGTGTAGCAGTCTGTAGGGAGTGAGGTAGCAGTCTGTAGGGAGTGAGGTAGCAGTCTGTAGGGAGTGAGGTAGCAATCTGTAGGGAGTGAGGTAGCAGTCTGTAGGGAGTGAGGTAGCAGTCTGTAAGGAGTGAGGTAGCAGTCTGTAGGGAGTGAGATATCAGTCTGTAGGGAGTGAGGTAACAGTCTGTAGGGAGTGAGGTAACAGTCTGTAGGGAGTGAGGTAACAGTCTGTAGGGAGTGAGGTAGCAGTCTGTAGGGAGTGTAGCAGTCTGTAGGGAGTGTATCAGTCTGTAGGGAGTGTAGCAGTCTGTAGGGAGTGTAACAGTCTCTAGGGAGTGAGGTAACAGTCTGTAGGGAGTGAGGTAGCAGTCTGTAGGGAGTGATGTAGCAGTCTGTAGGGAGTGAGGTAGCAGTCTGTAGGGAGTGTAACAGTCTGTAGGGAGTATAACAGTCTGTAGGGAGTGAGGTAGCATTCTGTAGGGAGTGAGGTAGCAGTCTGTAGGGAGTGTAGCAGTCTGTAGGGAGTGAGGTAACAGTCTCTAGGGAGTGAGGTAGCAGTCTCTAGGGAGTGATGTAGCAGTCTGTAGGGAGTGAGGTAGCAGTCTGTAGGGAGTGTAGCAGTCTGTAGGGAGTGTAGCAGTCTGTAGGGAGTGTAGCAGTCTGTAGGGAGTGAGGTAGCAGTCTGTAGGTAGTGTAGCAGTCTGTAGGGAGTGAGGTAGCAGTCTGTATGGAGTGTAGCAGTCTGTAGGGAGTGTAGCAGTCTGTAGGGAGTGTAGCAGTCTGTAGGGAGTGTAGCAGTCTGTAGGGAGTGAGGTAACAGTCTGTAGGGAGTGAGGTAACAGTCTGTAGGGAGTGTAACAGTCTGTAGGGAGTGAGGTAGCAGTCTGTATGGAGTGTAGCAGTCTGTAGGGAGTGAGGTAACAGTCTGTAGGGAGTGAGGTAGCAGGCTGTATGGAGTGTAGCAGTCTGTAGGGAGTGAGGTAACAGTCTGTAGGGAGTGAGGTAGCAGTCTGTAGGGAGTGTAACAGTCTGTAGGGAGTGAGGTAACAGTCTGTAGGGAGTGTAGCAGTCTGTAGGGAGTGTAGCAGTCTGTAGGGAGTGTAGCAGTCTGTAGGGAGTGAGGTAACAGTCTGTAGGGAGTGTAGCAGTCTGTAGGGAGTGAGGTAACAGTCTGTAGGGAGTGAGGTAACAGTCTGTAGGGAGTGTAGCAGTCTGTAGGGAGTGAGGTAACATTCTGTAGGGAGTGTAGCAGTCTGTAGGGAGTGTAGCAGTCTGTAGGGAGTGTAGCAGTCTGTAGGGAGTGAGGTAACAGTCTGTAGGGAGTGTAGCAGTCTGTAGGGAGTGTAGCAGTCTGTAGGGAGTGAGGTAACAGTATGTAGGGAGTGAGGTAGCAGTCTGTAGGTAGTGAGGTAGCAGTCTGTAGGGAGTGTAGCAGTCTGTAGGGAGTGAGGTAACAGTCTGTAGGGAGTGTAGCAGTCTGTAGGGAGTGAGGTAACAGTCTGTAGGGAGTGTAGCAGTCTGTATGGAGTGTAGCAGTCTGTAGGGAGTGAGGTAACAGCCTGTAGGGAGTGTAGCAGTCTGTAGGGAGTGAGGTAGCAGTCTGTAGGGAGTGAGGTAACAGTCTGTAGGGAGTGAGGTAGCAGTCTGTAGGGAGTGCAGCAGTCTGTAGGGAGTGAGGCAGCAGTCTGTAGGGAGTGTAGCAGTCTGTAGGGAGTGTATCAGTCTGTAGGGAGTATAGCAGTCTGTAGGGAGTGTAGCAGTCTGTAGGGAGTATAGCAGTCTGTAGGGAGTGTAGCAGTCTGTAGGGAGTGAGGTAGCAGTCTGTAGGGAGTGAGGTAGCAGTCTGTAGGGAGTGAGGTAGCAGTCTGTAGGGAGTGAGGTAGCAGTCTGTAAGGAGTGAGGTAGCAGTCTGTAGGGAGTGAGATATCAGTCTGTAGGGAGTGAGGTAACAGTCTGTAGGGAGTGAGGTAGCAGTCTGTAGGGAGTGTAGCAGTCTGTAGGGAGTGTACAGTGTACAGTATACCTCGACGGTGCAGCGCGACCAGTTGCCCAGCAGCCAGCTGTAGCAGGGCTGGATGGGACAGGGCCTGGTCTGGGTGAGCAGGGAGGGACAGGGCCGGCCCTCCTCGTGGGCCCGCTGCAGGACGCCCCGAGAGCGGGTCGTCTGACCTGCAGGGGGCAGAGCCAGAACACTGGTTAGGTACGGACCGGAGTAGAACACACAGAATATAACAGATTAGACAGAACAGAATAGAACAAAACCAAACAAAGCAGAACCGACACAATAGAATAGGTTTGTGGGAGCATGCTGCTCTCAAACAATTGATGTCTGACTGACTAAAATTCAACCCGCGAAAGCGATCATAAACTACAAAAAGCAAGATGGAAAAGAACATTAAAGAAATGAGCAAAACATTGGAGAGTTTGGCGAGAGAGGTGAGAGACGTGGCGAGAAAACAAACTGAACTCGTGAACCTCTCGACCGAAGTTAAGGAACTCAGGAAAATGCTGGAGGAAAGAGAGGTGAAAATAAAGATACTAGAATCGAAAGGGAACAATCTGGAGAAACTGGAACGGAGAGAGTCCAGAGGACCTGGAGCTTTTCACAGGCAAGGACGATGTAATCATATAAGTGGAATGGAGGTGAGGCCGAGGTTGTACGCGGCAGCGCTATCAGCTTTTTGTAGTTTATGATCGCTTTCGCGGGTTGAATAATTTTTGTCAGTGGGGTGTGTGTGTGTGTGTGTGTGTGTGTGTGTGTGTTGCTGGCTGCATTGAAGACAGCCTATAGCTACATGGGACACAATGCTCACCAGTGTGAAGGGCGATGGATGAAGGGGAGAGGGAGAGAGAGTGACATTCAACGCGCCCCCCCCCCCCCCAAAAATACAAAATAAAGATTAATGTGCACAAGTCCCAAAGCTCGAGTCCGAGTCCAGTCGGAAGTCTTTTGAGTTAGAGTCTCAAGTCAAGTTGGACGTCTATATAGCGGCGACTCAAGTCCAACTCAGTCTTGAGTCACAGAGACTTGTGTACTGTACATCTGTTTGCATGTTCTCCCCGCGCTCGCAAGGGTTCCCCCCCGATAAGAGAAACCCCTATCTGCTCCCGGCTGCCCTTGGGGGGGATGGGATGGGTCAAGCACAGAGACTCAATCGCATCGGCAACCCAACAATTGCATGTGTGTGTTCCTGTGGTTTTTGCCTTATTTTACCATTCTGTGAGGGACAGCTGTCTATTTTTGCTTTATTTCACCTCTCTGTGAGGGATAGCTGTCAACCCCTGTTCCCTGTGGTTAATTGCCTCATGGGTCGGCAGGTGTGTGGGCTTGATTGCACCTGATGCAGTGCAGCTGTGCCTATGGCCATGTGGAGTCTATTTAAGTTTGGAGATCGCAGTGTCAACTGCTTTTTCATTTCCTAGTATTGGCTGTCCTTTTGGTCACACTCATTATATTGAAGTGTAGTCTGATCTCTGATTCAGAATTGAGCTTTATGGTAGTCATTCTTATTTTAGGCTACTCACGTGATTCTACACATAAACTCCCTTAGTGGAGGTTTATTGTTTTACTTTTTCCAATATAAACTCCTTTATTAGGAGGTGTCCTTGTGGCTTATTTACTTTTATACTATACCTCTTTATTGAGAGTAGTCCTGTTTTTTGGGACTTGATTTATTTTCTTAATTACTCACTTTGAGATTTCCACCTGTAAAGGTTGTTTTCTGTTGTTTAATTTTTCCCCTCTCCTAAAATATCTGCGTAAGCAGTCTAGTGGTTGTCCGTTTCATGGATAACTTGAGTCCCTGTTATCTGCTCATGACCCACACACACACACACACACACACACACACACACACAGCCCTCATAGTGTGTGTGCCGCCCCCTCACATGTGTGTCACTGTATGTCAAATAAAGACTTCTCCAAAGTCCTGCATTATTATTATTATTATTATTATTATTATTATTATTATTATTATTATTATTATTATTATTATTATTATTATTATTATTATTATTATTATTATTATTATTATTATTATTATTATTATTATTATTATTATTATTATTATTATTATTATCAGTGGCGGCTACTGACCAATTTTTTTGGTGAAGCACAAATTATTATATTATATGTTAAATTATATTTTTAAAACATCCCCCAATGTGTGTGGCAGTGGTGGCTGTGAGTAAAACATATTGAGGAGGACGGGAGAGATAAAACAATTTAATAAAGAAGTACAGACACACAGTGTGGTTATGAAGACAGCAGACAGACACTACAGTTAAAGACAACAGGCACTAGTAATAAATACCTTGGAGTAACTCTTGACACACACGCCTCACTTATAAACATCACGAGAGAGGAGGAGGAGGAGGGGAGAGGAGGAGGAGAGGGAGAGGAGGAGAGGGGATGAGGAGGAGGAGGAGGGGAGATGAGAGATGAGAGGGAGAGGAGAGGAGGAGAGGAGGGGGAGAGGAGGGGTAGAGGAGGAGGAGGAGAGGAGGGGAGAGGAGGAGGAGGAGGAGGGGAGGAGAGAGAGGAAGAGGAGGAGGAGGGAGAGGAAGAGGATGAGGAGAGGAGATGTTGTACAGAACGCATCACCAGATCAATCTCAGATGCACATCACTCAGCACTATATAGAACTGAACGACACACACACACACACACACACACACACACGCACACACAGAGGCCAGGCCACAGCGGACCAAAATAAATCGCTCGTTACCCACAGAAAGGCAGAAAGCATACCAACGCAGTGAACGCATGCAGTAAAATACAGCCAATTAATTCATAATCAACATAGACCCGCCGCGCCCCACACAGCTACTAAATATAAAAAAAAAAGAATTTCACTCACCATTGACGACGTTACAGGAAATAGTGTCCCTCGTAAATAGACTCCCTCCCATCTGATCACTTGTAAATTAAATCCATCGTTCGATATTTTCTGATGAAAAAGGTCTCCATTCGTCTTCCCCAGCCAGCCCACTCAGAGCGAGACTAAGTCGGACCGTCTGACCTGGTAGTCCGATAACCTCCCGGTTCTCCCTGGCCACAGGTAAACACATGTTTCGCGAATCCTGCCCCAAACTCCTTATACTATCTCCGATTACTGGAGATCACTGGTGATGACATCATCACAGTCGCGCTGCGGTCCTAATGTTGGCACAAAGTTTAATTTAGCCTACTGTGTTGTTACAGCTGTACTGTATTGTACCCATTCTGCAATCTGTTAATACAATTTTCAATCAATCCATCAATCAAACAGCCGGAGAACTTGATGACATCATCACAGTCACGGAGCTCTTCTCTGATTTGAGTGTCAGAACATTGATGGCTGTCAATCATTCAATCCCTGTTGGCGAGTGGCCAGCGCAAAAATGCACAGGCGGGGCTTAGATGACTCAAATAGCCTATTTTGATTGGATAATAATCAACTAAGATCAACCTGTGCACTATAAGTTGCACTATAGTGATTGACAGCTAGCCATTACTGCAGTTATGTGATGAGCAGGCCTGATCAGAGAGCTCAGAGCTGTCACTTGGCCATTTTTGAAGAAAAAATAATTCACTGGCATTTTTTTACAGAGGAAACATTTCTAATAAAAAAAAATAATAATAAAAAAAAATATATATATAATATATATAGGCAAATTGAGCCTACAATTCAAGTTGAAAAACTCTCTGATACGGACACAATGAATGGAATTTGATGGATCAAAAGGATCTAATGGATGTGTCACGCTATTGAGAACAATGATAGGATAAATGAACGCGAAAGATGCGCATTTAAAATGGTATCAAACGGATCTAATGGATGTGTCACGCTATTGAAAACAATGGACTGTGCAATAAATATGATTGGATAAATGAACGCGAAAGACGCGCATTTAAAATGGTATCAAACGGATCTAATGGATGTGTCACGCTATTGAAAACAATGGACTGTGCAATAAATGATTGGATAAATGAACGCGAAAGACGCGCATTTAAAATGGTATCAAACTGATCTACTGGATGTGTCACGCTATTGAAAACAATGGACTGTGCAATATGAATGAATAAATGAACGCGAAAGACGCGCATTTCAAAATGGAATTGGAAGATCAAAGTATCTAATGGATGTGTGATGCTATTAAAGACAATACAATGTGCGATATCATATGGATAAATGGACGCCAAAGACGCGCATTTCAAAATAGAATTGGAGGATCAAAATCTAAAGGATGTGTGATTCTATTAAAGATAATGCAATGTGCGATATCATGTGGATAAATGAACGCCAAGGACGCGCATTTAAAGTGGATCTGAAGGAATATACGTCGTCATCAAATAAACCTGTGCACCGTTATAAATAGATAAATAGATGCTGCTTAACGATGTCTGAGCAAGATAAAGAGGAATTGGGCCATTCTGATGCAGCTGCTTTGATTGTGACTGAAGGTTCTGATGCAGCTGCTGTGATTGAAGTTACCACCGTTCACATTTCTGACACAAATGTTAACTTGCCTGTGGTTGAGGGAAAGAGACAAGTGAAACCCACGCAACGGGCACTTGAGGCTAATTATACAAAACAATATAATCGAAGAAAAGCTAAACTTGGACAACTCACAAGCAAAAGAAATGTGTTACAAGCACTTATGGTTGATTACAGAAATGTTGAATTGGTTAAACAAGAATACAATGAATTTAATTCTAAAACAAATGACTTCAAATCACTTCACAAAACAGTACAGCAGCTGTTATCAGAAGAGGAAGCGGCAGAAGAACAAGATCAGTGGTACATGCCGAAGTTCGAAATCATATGTGAATTTCATGATAAGGTTATAGAATGGATAAATAATGCCCCTGCAGCTATGGCACAAAAGCCACCAGAAGTGACACCAGCAGTGACACCAGCACAAAGTGTGAAATCATTTGGCAATAATTCAGTTGGCATGAAATCCACTTCAAGCACCGCAGCATTAAGACAGGTAGAGGCCGAAAGAGCCAATCTAGCCACACGTTCTGCTTATCTCAAACAAAGACAAGAATTTGAATTTCAGGAGGCACAGCTCAAAGCAAGAAAGGAAGCATTTGAATTAGAAGTGGAAATTGCAGCTGCTGATGCCATGTTAAAGGTTCTGGATGTTACTAAACATGTAGACACCAGGCTTGATGTTAACCCCTTAATCCACATCAATCCACTTTATTTTGACTCAATGCAATCCTTACCAGTGGACAGCCAGAAGGTTAATCATGGATTGGATGATGAAGAGGAAGATGATGACTATGAAGAGAATAATGATGATGATGATCATGATCATGATGATGATGATGATGATGATGATGATGATGATGATGATGAAGATTATGAATTTGAAGGAGCAGCTTCCCATCCACCACTGAGACGAAGGTCTCAACATGCCCCTAGTGGCCAATTATGGCAGCCACAGAAACAAATGGCTCAGCAGCCTACAAGCTCACGAATGCCTGTTGCTCACCAACAACCCCAACAGCCTAACCCAAACTTTGGCTTGCAGGATGGTGCTCAGGTTAATGTTCAACCAGGCGGAGCCATGATGGACATTTTGAGAAAACAAAATGAAATCACAGAAATGTTAATTCAAGAACAGAGGTTCTCACTCTTGCCTTCTAGAGAGATTCCTGTTTTTAAAGGTGATCCATTAAGTTATGTCTCTTTCATTAGTACATTTGAACATTGTATAGAAAGCAAGACAAGTAACAACAGAGATCGACTGCTCTTTCTTGAACAGTTTACAGATGGAGAACCAAAGGCAATTGTGAGAAGCTGCCTTCACATGGATTCCCAAAAAGGCTATGTGAAAGCAAAACGGCTGCTACGCAAACATTTTGGAAATGAGGTTTTCATTGCTGCTGCCTATCAGGAACAAATTCTGAAATGGGATGCAATCCGATCGGAAGATGGTAAAGCCTTACACAAATACTCACTCTTCTTGAGAACATGCTGCAATGCTATGAGCAATAATGAAATTCTGCAAGACATGAACAATCCTACACACTTGAAATCTGTCTTGTCAAAACTGCCATTCAAGCACAGAGAGAGGTGGAGGACAGTAGCATATGGTTACTATGAGCGTACACACAGAAGAGCTAAGTTCCCACAACTTGTAAATTTCATTGAAAGGCAAGCAAACATTGCCATTGATCCCCTCTTTGGAGAAGTACAAGACACAAAACCGAAAGACAAGAGGACAATCCCTCCTCCCCGAAACAGTATTTTGAATTCTGTAGCTGTTTCATCATACACTAAAGGCAATTATAAGAGCAGTTTTGCGACAGTAACAGAATCCTCAGAATCACCAAGCACAAGCAGCTCTGCAGCCGTGCAACAGAAAACATGTTTCTTTTGCAAAGAAAACCACAGCACAGACCTGTGCAAGACATTGGATAAGAAAATACACAAAGACAAAGTTGAGTTCTTTAAAGTAAATGGTTTATGTTTTGGTTGTGTGACTCAGGGTCACATGAGTAAGGACTGTGAAAGACGTGTGACTTGTAAAATATGTACAAAGAAGCATCCTACTGTGTTGCACATTGAATTTAAAAAAGATACAAGTCAAACTAGTCCAAGCACCGATAGCATGTCAGTGGGCAGTGCATTAGTCACCATGAAAAGGCCTATCCATACTGGGGCCGGTGACCAACAGAAACTGTCAATTGTTCCTGTGCAAGTCAAGTTGTTGAATTCTAACCAGGTACTTCAAACGTACGCTTTCCTTGATCCAGGAAGCACTGGAACCTTCTGTACTGAAGCTTTAAGGAAGCAACTGAATGCTAAGGCGACACCAACTCGAATCCTACTTCGTACTCTAGGACAAGAAAGGGTCATAAGTATTAACCGAATCAATGGGCTGGAAGTGTCAAGTCTTGAAGGAGATGATTTCCTAAAACTGCCACCACTCTATACTCAAACAGAAATTCCTGTAACCAAGCAACAAATTCCCACTCAGGATGATGTGCAAGAATGGAACTACCTAAAAGAGGTTAAGTTGCCATATATTGATGCAGATATTGGACTCCTGATTGGTAATGATGCAGCTAAGTTTATGGAACCGTGGGCAGTAATTAATAGCAAGGGTAATGGGCCCTATGCTGTAAAGACAAGACTTGGATGGGTGGTTAGTGGGCTTCTACACAAACCCACAATAAGCCATAAGCAGCCAACCCATATTTCCGGCAATCGCATATCAATAATACATTTGAATGACCTCATGATCCAAAAAGTGAAATTCAAGAAAGATGTGGAGTTTCACAAAAGAAAGACTCACCATGGAGTACGCCACCCAAAGAAACGCAGACTGCGTGTAATCATGGCAAAGGCAAGAGACGCCCCCTTGAAACAGGTTACAACACCCAGAATGGAACTTACTGCTGCAGTACTAGCAGTGAAAGTGAACAGGAATGTGGATGAAGATACATTCAGAACCCAAGTGAACACCAAGATCAACCCTGCAGACCATGTGTCCCGAGGTCTTACAGCTGATGCATTTTTAAAGTGTGAAAACTGGAAGAAGGGACCGGACTTCCTACAGGAAAAGGAAGAGACATGGCCTAACTTACCTGCTGATCTCACCCCCATACCAGCCGACGATCCGGAAGTCAAAAGAGAGAAGGTTACAGTCAATACCATTCAGATGACAGATCAAGATCCTACTAGCACTCTCATACACCACTACTCAAGTTTCTACAAATTGAAAAGAGCTGTAGCATGGATGCTGTATTTGAGAACTCACCTTTTGCAGTTGAGTAGAAAAAGGAAAGATCTGATGCAAATTCAAGAACCAGACACAGACAAACAAAGACAGACAATTGAAGTAGAGATGAAAAAATTCAAAAACGCTGTAAAGGCACACAACCTCTCTCTGGATGAACTGGACACTTCAGAGATGGCCGTTGTTCAATTCTGTCAAAACCAAGGATTTCAAGGATTGCAGAAAGGAAGTTTGAACGTGCAGAAACACAGTTCAATCTACAAGCTTGATCCCAAACTTGAAAACGAAATATTAAGAGTGGGTGGGAGATTAAGCAGAGCAGCCATGCCAGAAGATGCAAAGCACCCTGCCATCCTCCCAAAGGACCATCATGTGTCAAAGCTCGTTCTTAGAAAGATCCATAAGGAAGTAGGACACAGTGGGAGAAACCACATGCTCTCCTCACTGAGACAAAAGTATTGGATTCCTTGTGCCAACTCATTGGCAAGAAAGATTATTTCTGAATGTGTGACATGTCGACGTCTCAATGGATCTGTCGGAGAACAGAAGATGGCAGACCTGCCAAGAGATAGAATAACACCTGACCTACCTCTTATGAATGTACGTCAAAAATGGAACCGCATCCGCAGGAACTTTGAAAAGGAAGACATTGTGATCATAGCTGACACGAATGCACCAAGAGGATCCTGGATGTTGGCTAGAGTCCTGGAAACAATGCCAGACTCGAGAGGACTTGTGAGAAGTGTGGGTCTTCAGACAAAAACCAGTGTACTTGAAAGGCCCATCAGCAAGATTTGCCTGCTGGTGCCAAACTCAAATTAGGTACTGAAGATTCAAACAGGCCTATACATCATGCCTGTTTCCCACCTCACAAGTATTTATTTTGTTTTGAACATTTTGTATGGCTCCAGCAGTTTTTTGATTTTGTATTGTTATTAGAGCCTGCCCATAACAATAGGGGCCGGTAAATGTAGGAGCCATTTCATTTGATTTAATAGTTTTGACTAAATAGCGCCGCCACTGGTCGCCTCGTAAAATGGCACCATGGTTCTCCTATTAATTATGGCACAGCTGTGTGTAAACGCACGCCAGACGAGAAACAGTTTTTCAACCGCTCGCTTGCTACACACACACACAGCGCAGATTGAATGAATGAAAGACTGAAAAGAAAGACTTTGTTTAGAATCATTATGAGTTTATTTGAAACCCTTTTGCTGCGCCTGTTTGTTTTGAAACCTTTTTAGTACAAGTCTGGAGCCTGTTTTGTTTCATTTGTTTGCTCCGTTATTATTTGAAACTTTACGCAACTCCTTCCATAAAACTCAACCGGTTCGAACCCATCGGATGCAACTATCAACAACATCAAACAGTGAGTAACAAGACAGCCCAAGTCAATGTGGTGTGAGCGCGTTGAAGACGTATCCTGGCTTAGATAGGCAAATTGAGCCTACAGTATCATTAAACCACTACCGCTTGTACTTTAACTTCTGGCCATCCAGTACATGATATAGATATGATGAACACTTTCCCACCTGATGAAACGAAGTCCACACAAATGTATAAATCGAATATTTTATATAGCAAAGGGTATATACAACGTTCACTTAATGACATTTATGATTTGAAATGCACTTGTAAGGCAAATGAGTATTCGTAGGTAAATCAACATTGAATGTCCAATCTCTGGTTACGCAGGGAGCAAGTATACAACCTGGTTCTTTAGGGAACTATAGCGATGGTACTTAAATGATTATAGCTGGATACACTAAAGGGGGGGTCCCGCTGGTTGTAAGTCAGTAGGGGGGGGGGGGGGGGTTAGGAGAGCCGCTGGCGGTATCCCATCTGGCCGACGATTTCTTGGGAGAATTCAGAGTGCTGAACACGGTGCCCACAGAACCTCGGTCCACAGATGAATACAGCTGGGCCCTCTGGTGGACGGTAGCTGCCGGTCCACAACGAAGAGACGTGAGGCGACCTCACTCGGGGTAGAGCGCCGTCTCACCTGGACTCCTCTCGGGGGGGTAGTTCCAACACTCAGCAGTGTTGGCTGTTATCCATGGCATAATCAAAGCACCCAAAGCACGTAGATAATCCAAGCCGTGGAGGCTCGCCGTCGTCCGGGTGAAGTAATCCAATGTACAGGTCCACTCGTCCTGGCCCGGAGCTCCTCGGATGCAAGCACCACACGTGGTCTGCCCAGCCTGGTTAAGACTCCAGATAACGTCAGGAACGATGGGGGTACTGCTCACTTTATAACTCTAACCGAACGATGCACCATACATAATAGACTATTATTAACTTAATAGAAATACGTCCAACTCGACGGTATAGTGCCAAACTATGACAATTCAACTATTAATCCACACGATGTCTCAATGCCTATTCTGAGGCCAAGTAGGCCATACTGCACCACACGTGCGTCGTGGGTGAGGCTTCACGTCTGTTACTCGGTTGGAGGGTAAAGGACTAATGGACTAAAAGAAAGTTCTACTTTACTTGCGCCATATATATATATGCGCTGTGAACAAATAGTACCATTCGTATTTCGCCAGACGTATTCCTACGCGGAACCGGGCTTGTAACGACATGTTCGTCGGCACGATTGAACTTGAACCAAGGGGCTTGGCTGCTGGCGCCAGGTTCTCGTCCAATGGTAGAATGAAACTATTATGGGCTGTTAGTAGACTAAAGGGATATTCAGTGTATATATACAAGGAATATACAAGGGATATCAAACGATATACAAATACTATTAAATATATATCCATAAATAAATATATATATTCGGTTTAATCTGATCTTTCACAACAGTATCATATGGCTGTTGCTGTTGTCATATGCGAGGGTTGGGCTTGCGAGGGGGTACCGGATAAACCCCTCTTTCCCTCTTCTGATTGGTCAGGGGGTTTCTGGGACTCTCTTTTCATTCGGTCAGGGTCAAGCTGTTAGGCAGCTTGGCACGGGGGGGGGGAAGGGTTTCCCAGACTCTGCACCTATCACAGGCGATTGAGTCTTGGGTTTCCCCCCGTCATAGCAAACGTCACTAGGCACGTTTCTATTGGACGACGGCTTCCGTGAGTTCAGACCCGTATGTAGGGTCTGTTGTTGTCAAGTTGTCGGGGCAGAGCGTAGGAACTTACTGTTCTACTACGCTCGATATATACGTGTAACTTGAGTTGGTTGGTCACATGACTCAATGTTACCGTGACTTTTCAATCTACGATTCACGTGGGAAGTCTCTCTGAGGAGTTCCGTCTCTCCTCTGTGGTGAGGGTGGCGGGATGTAAAGATGTAAACAATTTTTACCCTCGGCTGCGTCACGTGGGATTCATGTCAGTCTGTGTTTCTTTCTTTTTTAATAAAATAGAGTGGAGAATATGAAGCACGACAACCTTATTGTCGCTCTCCCAGTCGCCTTGAAGGATCAATGTGGGGTCTGGTAGACTGTCCATTGATATGTTTTGGGTCCTGACGCATACATAGTGCTGGCTCGGGGTGTTTCTGTTAAGAATCATGCGGGAGGCTAGTACGCATTGGTTGCTTGTTATTAAAACAGCGTTTTTATAGGACAACTGGGATGGGGGATTTTTTCCTCTTCCGAGAGCCTGTTACTGGGTCTCGACGGATTCTCGTTCATATCTGGGGGATGTTAACGGAATAGATCAGAACATAGGTAGAGGGGTCTCACACCCTTGGGGTGGGCCACTGAGCACGGTATAAATAGGACCGTCTGGGTGGCGCCCTCTTTTTATGTTTTAGATCAACACGCATACCTGCCCCCTCTCCTGGAGTGGGCATGTCGGCGTGGTTAGGGCACGGGACTGGTTCTGGTCGCGCTGGTCCAGGTCAGTTAACCCGTTGTCCGCCGGATCTACTGTTCTGGTACCCTGAGGGACTTGTGCTTTTTTCGGGGGGAAAATGCCGGGTCGGCCGGGGTGTCACGGGGTTAGGCGTTATGGAGACCCTTTGTTGGGTACACGTTGTACCTGGCACTATTATAAGCGGCTGGTTCTCCTTTCTTTCGCTCCTCTCTCACGCATGGCGAAGAGGGGGCTGTTGGGGTGGTCTTCTGGACCTCCTCTGGTAACCCTGTGTGCTTCCCGAGCCGCCGGGCCCGGTCCGAAGTAATGTTTTGTTGAAACCGTAGGCCTTTGATAACCCTTTTTTCTTGAGGGGTTATAGGAACAACCACCATATGTGGTACCAAGAGGGTGGTTGATTCCCTGGTGTGTTGGTGCAGAGTCAACTCCCGGGTTACCCGGTTGAGTGTGCCCCTCCACGTTCATGATGTCTGCCAATCGTGTCAGCCTTCTCTGCCTCGACCCCTCTGGGTGGGGGTTTTTGATGGAGGCTTTGTCATGGTGCGCAACAACGCCAGCATACACCCCTTCCGCCGGGGGGGCTGTTTTCAGTTGACCCCTTTGGCGCCTGTCTCGTCCGCAGTGCTCCAGGCTCGGGTCAGTAACAAGGGTTGTTCCTTCCGTTCGCGGGTTGTGCATGTGCGTAGTCGTGGGGTCAAGCCACGATCTGCTCACCCTGTGCGTTGAGTTGCTTGAGTTCCTCTTCGCACGGTCGGATCCGTCTCCCTCCCATCCTCCAATAGGGAGTGTTTCCTCCATTAGGGAGGGTCGGGGGGCTCGGTCCTCCCCGGTCTGATGGTTGTGGGGGGCCTCAGCGGGGTACATTTGTTGAGCTTCTGGCTTCCGCTCAGCTCCTCTTGTGCAGACTGTCGCTGAGCGGAGCCAGAATGAAATAGAACGTAAGGTTATGTATATAACCAAGTTGACCCTTGACCTCGCCTTGTGGTGAAAGTTTGGGAAGGAGGCGAGTAGGTGACCACACACCTGCTTATGAAGGTAAGCGGATAGGGGTGTGGCCAGACGAATGTTGGGATGTAAAGGTACATTGTGGAATTCAGTGCTCGTGCACGAAGTGAAGTGCGTGCAGACTGACGCTGAGCGTCACCAGTATTCATAGAACTTGGTTATATACATAACCTTACGTTAATACTAATGCTACCCCCACTGGCTGGCTGGCTGATACTGAACTGTGCAAAGGAATTAGATGTCATAGACGTGGTATATGGTTATTATACCACAGCTATCAACCAATCGGGTTGCTTGATTTGAGCTACCCATTTTATAAATCCACATTATTACAAGGAATTTAGAGATTCGGATACATATGGCTAGGCGACCACCAATCATAATAACGATGAGATAAGTTACGTAATATTTTCTGAAGGCAGTAACCATGTTACTCATAACCCTCTTCTGCATGAGAGAGAATTAAATCAAATAGAGTAGAACAGACAGAATTAAATAGAACAGACAAAATAAACATGTTTAGTGTTTGTAAACACAATGCCGTCGAGCCAATCAGCAATACCCACTGAGTCACGTGACTGAGTTTCCCCCTATCTGAGCTTCGGCGCAAAACAAGTACAACAGAAACCATGACACTCCCCTGATTACAAGTATAATGGAGCTCTATGGAGAAACCATGACACTCCCCTGACTAAAAGTATAATGGAGCTCTATGGAGAAACCATGACACTCCCCTGACTAACAGTATAATGGAGCTCTATGGAGAAACCATGACACTCCCCTGACTAAAAGTATAATGGAGCTCTATGGAGAAACCATGACACTCCCCTGACTAACAGTATAATGGAGCTATATGGAGAAACCATGACACTCCCCTGATTACAAGTATAATGGAGCTCTATGGAGAAACCATGACTCCCCTGATTACAAGTATAATGGAGCTCTATGGAGAAACCATGACACTCCTCTGACTAAAAGTATAATGCAGCTCTATGGAGAAACCATGACACTCCCCTGATTACAAGTATAATGGAGCTCTATGGAGAACAGAGCATGTGAGCGGAGTGGAGCGGTGGAGTTTGAAGTGAGCGAGGAGTGGGCTTTAAAATGGGTCAGAGCGACTCCGGAGCGAGAGCTCTCCTCCGCTCCGAGCCGCTCCCAGCCGCTCAGTGCACACGATCACACAGTGGTTTAAACTGATGTAATATACATGTAGTACAATGCCAAAGCAATAGATGGCGATGTACAAACATGAAGGCCATTTTCAACCAATCAGAAGGGTGAACCGTCACTACACATCCTGCTAAGTCAAAGCAGAATCCGCCATCTTTAAATCACCTCTGGACCTCGGGTGAACGCAACATTTATTTTCAGTGAGAAACAAAGTGCAATAAAAAAAAGGATACATTCACTGTGTTCTGCCTCATTTATTGATGAAACGAAACCAACATCAACACAATGTACGGAGAGCGGAGAGTTTAGTCTCTCAAAAAGAGCGCTCTTGTTGTTATCTTACATGCTAACGTGAATGGGATCTGCCATAGCATTGCGGCTAGGCTAGCTACATTAGCATAGTACAGCTAGTTGAATGGATAAACGTTATTTAACATTGCAGAATGGGTACAATACAATACGGCTCAATACAAACAATTGTTAAGGGGCCCAGGGGGTGCAGAGTCATCAACACAATGTACCACCAAGAGCGGAGAGTTTCGTCTCACAAAAAGAGCGCTGTTGTTGTTAGCTTACATGCTAACGTGAATGGGATCTGCCATAGCATTGCGGCTAGGCTAGCTACATTAGCATAGTACAGCTAGTTGAATGGATAAACGTTATTTAACATTGCAGAATGGGTACAATACAATACGGCTCAATACAAACAATTGTTAAGGGGCCCAGGGGGTGCAGACTGTTGTAGTTTGGTCAAATCAAGCTAATTTACATCATGCTCCAAAAACAAACAAAAATTCTGCTGAGCGGGCTGTGGAGCGGGGAGCGCTTGATGCGCAAATGAAGATGAGCGCTGAGCGAGCGTGGATCGGCTTGGGGGGGGGGGCAACATGAGCAAATGAGAGCGGAACTCAGCCATCTAGAGCGAAGAGCGGATTTCTCTGCCGCTCCGCGCCGCTCACATGCTCTGATGGAGAAACCATGACACTCCCCTGACTAACAGTAGGTACAATGGAGCTCTATTTGATTAAAAGTACAATTAGTCCGGGAGCCCTAGCCCGATTTATAGGTGCACCTTGTTTGTCGGTTGCTGTTTCTTGGAGCTTGGCGGTACCTCTTCAAAATACAATATACTCTGTGATATTTTCAGATATTAACCCCTTCATTCCCGAAAATTCCTAAATTACACACAAATGTATGACAAAATTAATCTAACTAAACCAAACAAGTGCACACTCACTGGTGTGAAGGACAAATCTTGCAGATGTGTTACATATTAGGGTCTTGAGGATCCTACCCTGAAACATGTACAGAACATTGTGCATCGCAAACCATACACTTTACAGCTGCACTTCTTCGAGGTACATGGGGCCTCACTCTTGCAGCCACACCGGATCATCTTCAGGATGTAGTCTGGGACAAGTTTGACATCTTCTGGTAGGTGGATTGGGATCAGTGCGCTGTTACAGTTGTCCTTCTTCCATCCAAATTCCTCTGGGTTCATTGCACGATTCCTAATGAGATTTCGCCAGAGGTACGCTTGGAAGTGGGCCCTCTTCACATTTTCAATGAACGCTTCCTTTGTTGGAGGTAGAGCAGCTAGATTTGGTGAAGACATATGTCCTTTCCCATTGTTTTTCCTCTCCATCTGACCATGTTCCGGAAGATGCTTCATTACTACTTTGCAGCCGGCCATGTCAACTATGCCAGGTATGGCCTCTACTACCTCCGGTCCATGGAAAAGCTTCCTCCATGTGTCCAAAGCTATTTCCTCCAGGGGCAACATGTCACGAGACACCTCAGCGGAATATGGAATGGCCTGTGGAGTGACCAGTTCATAGAGTCCACCTTCATGAGGTATGGCCACAGTGCAGGAGGGATCATTGGTATAACCCTGAAGCCAGAGGCACTGAAGATCTGGGCAATGAGCCGCCACATCTGCTGCAAAATCGAGTCAGACATGAAGGAGATGGAAGAGGAACCAAACACTTCCAAAGTCCAGCTCTATCACAAAGAGGAGAGCAAATCCAGGGTCATAGCAGACAACAAGGACATAGCTGGACTCTGTCAGAAACTAGATACCTGCCTCCATCCATTGGAACCCCATGAACATCCTGCAGAAAGCATCGTGAACATCACCAGTGGGAAGATAGCCCCAGCACCTGGTAATGTGGACAATGCTGTACAGATTGGAGAGACACTGTTAGCAGATTTTTTAAAAGACCTGGCCAGAGGGATTTTACAGCACCATCTCAAAACAAGTGAAGACAATGGCAATAACAGCTAAATACATCCAAGTAGGTGACGCCAAAATGTATGACTTGAATGTCATCTACTCAAGGGTCATCGCACTGTTCTCTAGTGACCGCAGTGTTGACGTGAAGGATGTTCTCTCCCACGAGCTGGCAACAGTCCCAACTGCCATGTTCACTGAGGAAGGAATGCGACTGTGTAAAGCCAAGTCCACATTGAAGAAGTCACTTCAGGTGGAAGTCTCGAAGAGACATCACTGTCATTGATGGATTTGTGTTCTTCCACTGGCCAGCTAATGGCACTGTCACTGATTTCATTGAAAATGTTAAGGCACAACAGCACAGCCAAAGACCAGACCCAGAAACATGGAGGAAACTGAACAAATCCAAATATGAGTTGAACAACATATACCAAAAAAAGGCTGAGTTTGCTTTATTTAGGACCAACCAAATATATTATGAACAAGGGGAGAGAGCGGGTAAAATACTAGCGAATCGGGTTAAACAAATGCAAAATCAAAATATTATATCCTCAATTCATAATAAAGACGACGAAATTATTACAGACAAAGAGGAAATTAACAATGTTTTCAGGTGCTTCTACCAGGATTTGTATACCCCACAGGCGGCGGTGGATCAGGTAAAAATAGATGCGTTCTTCACCAAGATTAAGTTACCATCGTTATCGAAACAACAAGTGAAGTCAATGGAGGGGGATGTCTCGATAGAGGAAATACATGCGGCAATCAGTAGCCTTAAATTAGGTAAAGCACGAGGAGACGATGGGTTTACTCCCGATTTCTACAAACAATTCTGTGATATAATTTCTCCAAGATTATTAAAAGTATATCAAGACTCGCTATTAAAAGGGAGCTTGCCCACTAGCTTGAGGTCGGCCACTATTATGTTACTACAGAAAAAGGGCAAAGACCCTCAATATTGTGGGAACTATAGTTTGGTACACTCAGACCAAGTGGGTTTCGTGAAGGGGAGAAATTCAGCTGATAATATTCGCAGACTCCTACACATAATGTGGAAGGTTAGGAATGATGTAGAGCCTACAGTGGCCTTCTCATTAGACGCCGAAAAGGCCTTTGATAAGGTGGAGTTTGCGTTTTTGTTTCACACGGGACAGCGTTTCAGATTCGGACCATCGTTTGTTGGATGGGTAAAACTGTTGTACACAAATCCGATGGCCTCTGTCTTGACTAACGGGATCATATCCTCGCCCTTCAACCTAGGACGGGGGATGAGGCAGGGCTCTCCGCTTTCTCCCCAAATGTTCGCGCTTTTCCTCTAACCACTTGCCATCGCACTAAGAACAAGTCAAGACATCAAAGAGGTAATGGCGGGACAGGTGGAACATAAACAATTTTTATATGCAGATGATATCTTATTGGTATCCAGCAATCCCCAAACAGCAGCTGGGGTCATTGGAACAGTTATCGAGTCCTTCTCAGAAATATCTGGATACACAATCAACTGGAGCAAGTCAGAAGCAATGCCTCTCTCTAAGTGCTGTCCCTCTGCTATTAGGATGGGATGGCAGTTCAGGTGGATGCCGTCAGGGTTGATATTGTGGTAAATTCCCAAACCATAGATCTCATGATTAACTAATGTGTAGAAATACTTGGCACTCAAAACAATAATTCATAGATTGTGTGTGTGTTTACATAGACTGATTGCCATTGTAGGCACACAGGTCGATTTACATATGGAGTGAGTGGTCAAATGACAGGAACCCAAGGGCCATCTGCCATGGCCTGGGAAGAGTTTAGGACAATGGGCTCTGTAAGATCGGGACAAAAGACCAAAAGGTCACGTAAACATGTTATCTCGCTGGAGTTTCCTGTGACACACACCCACACACACACACACACACATAGACTCACACACACACACATTCAGACACACACACACACACACAGACACACACACACATAGTCACACACACACACACATAGTCACACACACACACATAGTCACACACACACACACACACACACATTCACACACACACACACACACACACACAGAGAAGATCTCCAAACAAGCTAACTATTTCCTGGTATATTGTTCTTAAATTCTGAAGTCATTGAAGTAAGTTAAAATCATACTTAATGTCTACAATTAGTTAATGTGTCTGTGCTGTTTCCAATTTATGTTCAATTTGATTAATTGATGGTTTTATATTCTGATCTATTCTCTACTATCCAGTTCTAATTTAATCTGTTATTCAGTTATATTCTATTCTAAAAGAATGATTAAAGTCAACAGACTTAGTGATAAAGAAATATATCTGTGTTTATGTGGGCAATTGTAATTCAAATATAGATATAAGGAAATGAAAATAATGCAATGTTTTAGGTAGATTGTTAACAGCCTCCGTTTGCAGTTATGTGAAGGGGGTTGGGCTATTAAGCCAAACCCCTATTTTTCAAATACCAGCTTAGCAGACTTGTGATTGGAGGAAATAATGTGATGATGTCATCAACTCCGAGACACTGGGCCTTGGCTATAAGATGGGGTGTGATGGGGGGAAAGGAGGACTCTGAAACAACACAACCCACAAGACAAGACCTCTCCACCAGCTCATCCCACAAAGCAGGCAACAAGGACAAAGGACTTTTTGGAGGGAAAACCAACTCTTTGTTATCAGACAACAAAGACCATCAACAACTTATCAACTATCATTCTTTATACTGTAATATTAGTCTGGTTGTATCACTCACGGCATAGTGTTTGTGATCACAACTATAGCATTTTCTTATTGTAATTTGTATACACTCTTAAACTTTGATTAAACAGCTGCTATATAACCTTTTTCCTCCTAAATTCCTTCTGCCTGCACCGCTCAGTTTGAAGAGAAGTGATTCCCAGAGCTTTAAAAGTATTGAATCACAACGCAGAGTACTAACACAGCCCGGTTCTGATCAGAGCAGAACCGAAATAGCTTGGGAAATCCACTTCATTTTGGTGCCGTACTTCAGTGAATCAGAGCGCTCGTGTTATCACCACAACCATGAGGCTAGGATAAGCCTTGTGGACCCAACTTTTTAGATGAAGGAACGGGTACATAGGAGACACGCCTCCAGTTTTTCAAAAGTTTTTGACACGCCTCAGCTTCTGAGCTGAAGGCGTGTTTTTGCGGACCTCCCAAACTTTCAAACTTTTTAGATGAAGGAATGGGTACAATAGGAGACACGCCTCCAGTTTTTCAAACGTTTTTGACACGCCTCAGCTTCTGAGCTGAAGGCGTGTTTTTGCGGACCTCCCAAACTTTCAAACTTTTTAGATGAAGGAATGGGTACAATAGGAGACACGCCTCCAGTTTTTCAAACGTTTTTGACACGCCTCAGCTTCTGAGCTGAAGGCGTGTTTTTGCGGACCTCCCAAACTTTCAAACTTCTTAGATGAAGGAATGGGTACAATAGGAGACACGCCTCCAGTTTTTCAAAAGTTTTTGACACGCCTCAGCTTCTGAGCTGAAGGCGTGTTTTTGCGGACCTCCCAAACTTTCAAACTTTAGACTGTTTTCTTTATACGTTTTTCTTTTTCTTTCTTTCTACCACAAGACGCGGCCACTGATGGGTCCATGGGACTTGGATAAGTCCTGTGGACCCAACTCTGGCCACTGAGCGAACGGGTACATACGCACACAATACACGGCCACTGATGGATCCATGGGACTTGGTAAAGCACTATGGACCCAACTATGACCACTGATAAAAACGTAACTACACTAGCATTATAAGACCTAAACATTGCTACCTACCACACAAGTGCATTGGTTTAGTGCACTTCCGGTTGCCACTGAGCGGAAATGTTTGTGCGGACCTGTTCTCCCAAACTGGTAAGCAAATGACTGTTTTTACGTTATTTTCATTTTTACGTTACTATTATTTTTTTTTTTTTTTTTTTTTTTTTTTTTTAACATTGATCTTAACTGATCACTATGACTTTATTGCTTTTATCGTTATATATGCCTATAATTGTGTACAGCACTTTGAGCTACATGACATGTATGAAAGGTGCTTTATAAATACTTACTTACTTACTTACAACAAAAGAAGTTTTTTTTTTCTTTTTCTACACGCCGGTCGACGAGGAGAACAACTGATCGATCGATCGTCTTCAAGTGACTAGGAAGTTACTAAGAGGTGAGTGTGATGATGTTTGGGTGCTCTATTCGAACCACGGAGGGGGTTGCTAAGAATTTAACCTCATGTAAGCATGATGTGAGGGGAAATTGAATTGAATGTTCTGGCTGGGGAGGGCGGCTCTGTAAACACCGTGCGTCGTATTTTCTAAAGTAGAGATTGAGCACACCGTGCGTGGTACATTTTAAAGTAGAATTTTAGCACAACAAACGGAGCGCCGCTGCCAGTCGGAACAGGGACATGTCTAGATTCGTGCTCAGAGTTAAACCAAGGTAAACAAGTGTGCGTTGTATGTCTTAAAGTAGAGGCTTAAGCACGCCGTGCGTCGTATTTTCTAAAGTAGAGATTGAGCACAAGTAGGTCTGGTTTAACCTTGGGCACGGCGGGCGTGTTGGATTTAGACGGCGTTAGGCTGTAACAAAAAATAGTACTTACGCGCTGCTGTGCGGCGTTCGAGAGACAGTAAAGTGCGTGAATGCTGATTTTGTATTTTTTATTTTGTGTTAGGAAGCGTGTATGAATGTATAGTTGGCGAATGTTTATGGTTAGGAGTGATTGGTGGGACGTGTGAGAGTATAGTTGTGTTATTATGTAATTTAAGTCACCGATTGGCCGTGGGGAAATGTAAGGATAACGCCGGTTTTCCGAGGCCCGTGGAACGCAGCAGCAGTTAGCTGTTGTATTAGCCTCTAAGGCGCCGGAGGATACGGTGGACAAATAAACATAGGTTCAAATGTATAGGGTCGATCGATAGTGTCTTGAGATTACGGGGATGTGTAAGGCACTTAAAAGTTTTCATATTCGTGGCGGATAAAATAGATATGTAATGTTTAAGGTGATTGGGATTATCTAGACGGGGACCCGGAAGTCGTTCTAAGGTCGCCGGTGGAGACGACAGAGGGGTCAAACTAGTGTTTTGCTGTTATGTTTTTATATTTCTATTTAGATCACTACACTGGCGTTTTGAGGGAAATAGGATTCTGTTGTGGGGAATGTGGGGTTATATTAACATTGCAAGGAGACGGCCCGCGCGGCGGGACGGGTCGTTGGGGAACGTTTTTATGGGATCATGGGAGAAGCTAAGCTAATGCTACCTAGCCGCGCTAACGGCTAAAGCGGTCGCCGGTTGTGACGTCATAAGGGTGCGCGGTCTGACGGCCTACGCGCGCTGGGTTGAAGCTAACGAAGCTAATATGCTAAGCTAACTGTGCTGACGTCATGGCATGACGGGGCTCTCGGGATGTCTCGCGATGGGACGGCCATCTTGGTAGGGGCGCCGAGCGTCCATCTTGGTAGGGGCACCGAGCGTCCATTTTGGTAGGGGCACCGAGCGTCCATCTTGGTAGGGGCGGCGAGCGTCCATTGTTAAGGGGAAGGTGGAGTTTATTTAGGAATACGGTAGGGGGCAGAAGAGGACAGGATGAATATGTTTGGATTCTGCTCACAGAACGTTTTCATTGTACACTCTCTCTCCCCCTCTCCTCTCTCTCTCTTCCTCTCTCTCTCTCACTCTCTCTCTTTCTCCCACACGCACCATTCTCTCTTTCTCTCTCTATTTCTCTCTCTCCCCCTCTCTCTCTTTCTCTCTCTCTTCCTCTCTCTCTCTCTCTCTCTCTTTCTCTCTCTCTCTCTCTCTCTTCCTCTCTCTCTCTCACTCTCTCTCTTTCTCCCACACGCACCATTCTCTCTCTCTCTCTCTATTTCTCTCTCTCTCTCTCTCTCCCTCTCGCCTTCCCTCCCTCTCTCTCTCTTTCTCTTTCTCTTTCACCCCCCTCTCTCTTTCTTTCCCTCTCACCTCTCCTCCCTCCCTCTCCCTTTTCGCCCCTATCCCTCTCCCTCTCACCTCCTCTCCCTCTCTCTCTCTTTCTCTTTCACCCCCCCTCTCTTTCTTTCCTTCTCTCGCCCTCCTCTCTCCCTCTCCCTCTCACCTCCCTCCCTCTTTCCCTCTCCCTCCCTCTCTCTCTCTCTCTCTTTCTCTCTCTCTCTCTCTCTCTTTCTCTTTCTCTCTCTCTCTCTCCCTCTCACCTCCCCTCCCTCTCTCTCTCTTTCTCTTTCTCTTTCACCCCCCCTCTCTTTCTTTCCCTCTCACCTCTCCTCCCTCCCTCTCCCTTTCCGCCTCTCTCCCTCTCCTTCTCGCCTCCCCTCCCTCTCTCTCTCTTTCTCTTTCACCCCCCCCTCTCTTTCTTTCCTTCTCTCAGCCTCCTCCCTCCCTCTCCCTTTCACCTCCCCCCTCTCTCCCTCTCCCTCTCACCTCCCCCCCTCTTCCCCTCCTCTCCCTCTCTCTCTTTCTCTTTCACCCCCCCCTCTCTTTCTTTCCTTCTCTCACCCTCCTCCCTCCCTCTCCCTTTCACCTCTCTCCCTCTCCCTCTCACCTCCCCCCCTCTTTCCCTCTCCCTCCCTCTCTCTCTCTCTCTCTTACCCCCCCCCCCTCTCACTCACTCCCCTCATTCCCACACCGCCTCTCTTCCATATATTTCCCCCCCCTCGGCCCCCCCGAAACGCTTTCTCTTTCTCTCCTAGTTTAGGGCCTGTATATAGAGTTATTTTTTTTATGGGTTTCAAACGCGGTGTAGTGCTAGGTATATTGTTTATTGCTGTTTGCTGTAGGGTTTCAAAGGCAGTAGGTTGAGTTTGGGACTTATTATGCGTATGTTGTTGTTCCATATTCAGTTTTATTGTTATTTTTAGGGAATTTCTAGTGCTGGCAGTGGTATTGGCTGGCGTTGGCGCTACGCTTTGTTCGACAAGGCGCTCGTACTTCTTTCCTTACATTTGGACGGGCTCCGTGTCAGTTCATGTTGGTGGGCCGTAAGTCGGAGCATAATTACTCTACTCGGCTGCGCCTGCGATGGGGGTGTGGGTAGACAGTTCGTCGTGGCTCACTGTCTGCCTCCACGCTTTGTGCTATGTGTGTGACTCGTCGGTGCTCGCTAAAGGGTTAGGTGTTAAGGGGGGAATATAGTAACTGTGTGAGAGGTTATGAATGGAAAATATGTATGTTACTGATATGTATAATGTAATATGAGCGAAATACATACTAGGCTTTCACGGACAGAAATAAATATAGTTACACATACACATAGTCATTTGCAAATAACAATTAGAGTAAAAGTGAGATTATTCAACTAAATTACCATGTCCGATACAGATGTCCGATACAGATGTTCCATCAGGGGGACCCTGATGGAAACAAGACAAACGTCTTTCTCAGGTCTGCATCCCCTTAACAATTGTATGTATTGAGCCGTACTGTATTGTACCCATTCTGCAATCTGTTAAATAAAGTTTTCATTCATTCATTCATTCATTCATTCATGTTTAGAAATGATAGGCTGTAAATAACGAATTTCTGATTGACCAACAGAAGGAAACAGCTGATGAAAAATAAGTTCCCCGGAGTGGTATTAAGGAGGATCATAACAGGATTGAGAGTCTGGGTTTCCAATGGAGACAACTGGAAAAAGATTAAGGCTGTGTCATTGATAAATCAAAAACGAAAATTGCACAAATGCTCTCATGTGATCTTAGTATAGGAGATGCCCGACATTCCATGCTTAAAGACAAATGATGGATTGTGAATGGGAAATGTCACTGATAATTAAGTGTATTTTTTGCTTCTCTCTTCACAGCTGCTCCAGGACGGATGGCCAGCGCTGACAATTCCGAACCCCAACAGGGAAATCAAAGAGACTGTTGACAGTCAGGGGGTATAGTATCACAAGACCGAGATTATCAATTCCTGTTTACACCAATATAGAAGTGTGAGTGAAATTAACTCAAGTTTGGTAAAAATAGTTTGAATACAGAGAAACTTGCTTTCCAAACGGTGACGTTACGAGTGTTTGAAGAAAGGTGAGAATGGAAAATACACAGATAGGAGCAACCGGAGGGTTAGATGCACTGACCATAGAAAGGGTAGACAATCTGTCTATTTCAACGACTGGAGATGTCACGATAAAAGTGACGAAAAGATGGCCAAGGATATTCAGGCCATTACAGAACCTTGTAGTTAAAGGAGGCCGGTATAGAATGCGTACCCAAATCAAGATAATGCCGATAACCTCTGCAGACATTACATTGACCGAATTGGACGTTAACTTGATTGGCTGGAATTTGATCGACTCCCCTCTAGTGTCCAGTGAGACGGAGGGACTGGAAATAATGTCTTTTACTCCGCCACAGGGAGTCGTTGCAGCAAGCGACCCAGAGACAGCTGTATTACCCGAGTCAATCCACGCTGAAGGGTCCGTTGCAGATGACTGCCAGTTAAGGACGTGCCTCCCCCTCGAACAACAGCTAGCCGAGGCTAGACGGGTAGTGGACTATCTCCAAGGCCTAATCCAGTCCACACAGCCCGGAGGGGAGACAGGTTCCAATCGCCTCTCTCCCTCTCCCTCTGGAGAACCAGATGGCCAGAGACGGGCCCAGTTGGGGCCACAAGGGGGTCCCGTGCCGGAACAACAACAAACCCCAATAAGACCACCCACGAGGTGGCAACCACGAGGAAAAGGTGGAGGCAGAGGCAGGAATCCGAATGGCTACCGTGTGCGGCAGGTGCAGTGTTGGACGTGTGGGACCCTCGGACACATTTCTCGGGACTGTGCAGAGCGGGACCATCTATCCACAACAGGGCGTGTTTGTACAGAAACAGGTGGCGGGCCCCTCCCAACCACGGGCCCCTCTCAAGGAACTGTGACTGGACCAAATAGGTACGTGGCTTTCTCCTCCGAACAGGCTCCAGGGAACCATGGCGATGATGGCATACCACCAGGACATGTTCTGGGCCCGATGACCCCAGGGTCATCCGGTCACAGGCAACTGACCCACCGGGTCCCACAACCCGGGGGTGACCGCCAGTGTTGTTGGATCTGTGGAGTGAACGGTCATTTTCAAAGGTCATGTCTGCAGAGGCCACCGGCAGAATAAAAATATATGCAACTGACTAGGGTAGAGGTGGGATATATTGAATGATGAAATATGCTCCTAATTAGATTAGAATAAAAATAAAAAATAAAAAATAAATAGAGGTGTTAGGTGATTAGATTATGAATGAAAGTTACTAAAAACGGATGTATGAGTGACTGACAAATGCATGAACTAATCAGACTAACGAGGATCAAATTATGTTGAACAGTTAATCAATATTAGACAGTGTGATGATGTGACACTGCGGCAGCTAGTGATCGGTAAATTATCCATGCTTGGTCAACATTCAGATTGATCAAGGGGTGGACTGCATGATTAAGAAATTAAAAAGAATCATAGTTGTTTCTAGTATTTTATAGTATTGATAGAAGCGTATTAACAGTTATGAGCAATAGGATAGGTGTTTATTTACTTTTATTTTTACTTCTCTTTTCTAGTGTGTTACGAGCAATTCCTGACTTAGGCCGGGAGCGTACATTTTGTTTATTCATTTGATTTCCCTTTTTGTTTCTTAGTTAAAAATGAGCTCAGAAGAAAAAAGAAAAAGCTCACAAGTTTGGTTTATTTTTTCATTTATTGGTTTGGCAGCGTTTTCTTTGTGTTTTGTTTTCTGTTTTCTTTCTTTCTGTGTGTTTTTTCTTAGGGTACCTGGCAAGCTGGGAGAGATCTCGACACATCAGGACGGGGTAGTATATGTCTGTAAAATGGACTGGGAACAAAGTGAAGGAACATGAGCTAGTTATGGATTTTTGTTCTCCGCCCATTGAATACCCAGTTTTAGGGGCTGGGGGTGTGTCGTGATTGGTAAAAGTGTTGGGAAGCATGATTCTCTGTACATTAATGAAGCTCAATAGGTTTGGTCGCTATTGGCCAAATTAGTCTTGTGTAGGGTGTGAACGTGTGCAATTGATAATTGGCTTGTGGTGTGGAAGAGGTGTGTTTAAGGCGGACTGTGATTTGTTGCCATACACACAGGAGTACTGGGAGAGTGGAGGTGTCAGTGCTGACCGTCCGGTCCGGGTGCAGCTGTCCAAAGGACGACGGTAACGATGTTTTTGAATGTGTATTCCACATCGAGAGGTGGAGGAGTATACTGTTTTGACAGCATAATATGATGAGAGCCATGTGAATTTTTCAGAATTTTGAAAATTAATGATCTAAAAACCATGAAATATATAGATAAATGATTTGGAAAAGAAAGTTGTCAAAGCTCAGACCAGTAAAGAGAGTCTGAGGGAGGAAAATTATGGATTCTCAATCAATTGTTGTGGTAGAAGTGACCTGCACTGTCCCCCGAAGCGATATATATTCACTGCAGGATACGGATGGGAGATTGGGGGATCCGCAGTCATCAGAGAGTGGTACAAGGAAGACCGAGGACTCCATCGGTACTGTTGATCCAGGACACTGGCTAGTGTCTACCCAGCGGTTCCATGGGGAACCACAACACTGCGGAGAATCAGGAGACGCCTACCTCTCGGGCCGGGAGAGTCTTGGCCAACGCAGTGACCGAGTCTTGAGGCTTCAGAGGGAAACGACAGACAACCAACGAGGAGACAGGCGGCTAGGCCTCAGCAACAACTCCGGCTGTCAACAGAAGCAAGGCCTCAACTATTGACCAGGGGGTCAACAAGCGAAGGGGGGGAGCTGCTATCGCCCCTATCGACGACCAGGCGGAGGGGAGGAGAAACAAACCTCTTCCACTAATCCGAGGGTCAACGGGGGTTGGGCAGCCAGCGACGACCTCCCCACCGCTGTGACAGCAATAGAAGATACAGCAGGGGGTCCTACCCCCTAATAGAGGTCAACACGAGTCAAGATGTTCTTGACAGAAGATGGGGTGTAATAGAAAGGCAATTTGCTTTCTGAGTTGCACCCAGCAGTCGTGATACTGCATCAGCTCTGAGCAACAAAGAGGAGGCCGGGTCAAATCTAGAAAACATAGACCCCCCCTCCTCAATGCTCCAAGTCAGAATTTGACAACTCACAGTTGAGACCAATGGAAATTGATCTTGGTACGAGAACAAGTTGTTAAAGACTGTGCACATGATATATTTTATCCTAATATGATTTAAAATGTTTTAAGTATTTAGTAGTGTGTAGAGATTGATATCTATGTTTGACATATTAAGGATAGGTAAACTATCCAAGTGGGGAACTGTGGTAAATTCCCAAACCATAGATCTCATGATTAACTAATGTGTAGAAATACTTGGCCCTCAAAACAATAATTCATAGATTGTGTGTGTGTTTACATAGACTGATTGCCATTGTAGGCACACAGGTCGATTTACATATGGAGTGAGTGGTCAAATGACAGGAACCCAAGGGCCATCTGCCATGGCCTGGGAAGAGTTTAGGACAATGGGCTCTGTAAGATCGGGACAAAAGACCAAAAGGTCACGTAAACATGTTATCTCGCTGGAGTTTCCTGTGACACACACCCACACACACACACACACACACATATACTCACACACACACACATTCAGACACACACACACACACACAGACACACACACACACACACACACACACATAGACACACACACATAGTCACACACACACACACATAGTCACACACACACACATAGTCACACACACACACACACACACACACACACACACACACATTCACAGACACACACACACACACACACACACAGAGAAGATCTCCAAACAAGCTAACTATTTCCTGGTATATTGTTCTTAAATTCTGAAGTCATTGAAGTAAGTTAAAATCATACTTAATGTCTACAATTAGTTAATGTGTCTGTGCTGTTTCCAATTTATGTTCAATTTGATTAATTGATGGTTTTATATTCTGATCTATTCTCTACTATCCAGTTCTAATTTAATCTGTTATTCAGTTATATTCTATTCTAAAAGAATGATTAAAGTCAACAGACTTAGTGATAAAGAAATATATCTGTGTTTATGTGGGCAATTGTAATTCAAATATAGATATAAGGAAATGAAAATAATGCAATGTTTTAGGTAGATTGTTAACAGCCTCCGTTTGCAGTTATGTGAAGGGGGTTGGGCTATTAAGCCAAACCCCTATTTTTCAAATACCAGCTTAGCAGACTTGTGATTGGAGGAAATAATGTGATGATGTCATCAACTCCGAGACACTGGGCCTTGGCTATAAGATGGGGTGTGATGGGGGGAAAGGAGGACTCTGAAACAACACAACCCACAAGACAAGACCTCTCCACCAGCTCATCCCACAAAGCAGGCAACAAGGACAAAGGACTTTTTGGAGGGAAAACCAACTCTTTGTTATCAGACAACAAAGACCATCAACAACTTATCAACTATCATTCTTTATACTGTAATATTAGTCTGGTTGTATCACTCACGGCATAGTGTTTGTGATCACAACTATAGCATTTTCTTATTGTAATTTGTATACACTCTTAAACTTTGATTAAACAGCTGCTATATAACCTTTTTCCTCCTAATTCCTTCTGCCTGCACTGCTCAGTTTGAAGAGAAGTGATTCCCAGAGCTTTAAAGTATTGAATCACAACGCAGAGTACTAAAGCAACCCGGTTCTGGCAGAGCAGAACCGAAATAGCTTGGGAAATCCACTTCAATATATCTAGGAATAAAACTGATCCCAGGTCTGAAAGAGATAGTACAAGCTAATATTGCCCCTATAATCGAACACGTTAGTGCTTTAACCCAGAATTGGGCCAAGATGAATATGTCCCTTCTTGGTAAGATAAACTTAGTAAAAATTATATTGGCTCCCAAATAAAATTATATCCTATACATGCTTCGACTAACCCTCCCAACTCAGTTACTCAAACAATATGACAAGGTAATTAATATATATTTGTGGGGGGGCAAAAGGCTGCTATTCGGTCGGGCCAAAATGTATGCAGCTAAAGAAGATGGCGTCTTATCCCTGCCTAAACTAGACTGGTATCACTATGCGTTCTCACTCTCCCAGCTCTCCAAAATGAACCACTCATCTCGGCTGAAGAAGCACCTACTTGGGTCAAGATGGAGGAGGAAATGGTATATCCCTCATCTCTGGAATCCTTCCTGACACAATCAGACAGACCTACACCTTTTAAGAACCCTCTCCTGGCATTTACCAGAGAAACTTGGAATCAATCACACAGGCTGACTAGAGATAACCCATATCTAACCTCAAGATTATCTATATGGTTTAATAAAAAACTAAAGATTGGTAAGAAATCAGTCATATGGGAGGACTGGGTTAAAAAGGATACATGTACTAGGTGATGTAGCCGGGGAAGATGGGGTATTACCGTTTGAGGATATTAGAAAGGACTTTGGCATAGATAATAAAAACTTCTATAGATTCCTGCAGATTAGACATTGTATATTGTCATCAGTGGTTGGGGCAAAATGTGGCCCGATTACTGCAATTCAAGAAATATTTTATAAAGGATGGCGTAGGAAAGGCGGTGCGTCAAGGTTCTATTCAGATTCAGATTCAGATTCCTTTATTGAGCCATTTGTGTAAAACACATTGGTAATTGATGCAGCGATACAGTGTATGCATTTTCTTTCTTTTTTTTTCACAGTAAACAACACCAACACAGACAAGAAACGAAACAGTGCAGTGGGGGATTAATCAATAAATAAAATACATATATATATATATATAAAGTGAAGAGTGCAGAGATCCCGTACGGACTAGTGCAGTGCAGTCAGTGTCATTGTGCCAGTGTCACTTGGGGGCATGGGGGGGGGGGGGGGGGGGGGTACTGAGGGGGGGGGGGGGGGGACCTGAGGCATTGATCAGCCTGGCGGCTGAGGGGAAGAAGCTCAGTCTGTGTCGAGCTTTTACAGCCTTTGGGATCCTCAGCCTTCTCACAGAGGGGAGCAGGGTGAAGAGGCTGTGACCGGGGTGGGATGGGTCGGCCATAATCTTTCTCGCCCTCTTCAGCTTCTTCTATGATGTTATAAGGGAACACAATGCACCCAAATTGGCGGGTCTGAGGTTGAGCTGGGAGAACGATGTACGTGAGGATATTACTGAGGAAATATGGGAGAAGCTGGTGTCCAAATGGGGTAAATTCTCTCGGGAGGCACAGTCACAACTTATCTTTTACAAAGTCTTAAACAGAAGCTATTGAACGCCTAGTAAACTAGCCAGACTAAAATTAAGAAACAGTGACATCTGCCGGAGATGTGAGAAGGAGACAGGTACTACATATGTTATACGAATGTGAGAAAGTTCGGAAAATGTGGGATCAAATTGTGATATTCCTAAGTAAAGTTCTGAATGTAAAGGTGAATAACTCCCCAGTGGCATGCGTATTGGGTATAGTACCGAAAGAGATTAAACTGTCTAAGTACCAAGGAATGTGGTATAGAATGGCCATGATATCAGGATGTAGAATTGCCTTACGACATTGGAAATCACCCATTGATATTACTTTAGATGTTTAATGTTCCGGACAGCATCATATGAAAGGGTAACATATAGAGTCGCAGGGAGAGAGGATATCTTTGCTGAGATACGGGATAATTTTCTACACCTAACTGAACGGTCTGGGGACGAATGATTGAGGCGGGGTTTCAGTATTATTGATGATAAATGTGAAAAGTAGAATCTGACCTGATGGTACCTATATTTTATTTTGTATTATGTATGTATATAGGCCTACATATATTGTATGCCCGAATGGTGTATCTATGGAATAGCCACTTGCTCTAGCACACTCTCACATACGCATATCTAGCCGCATACGCATGTCTAGGACACACACGCTCTTATGTGTACATAACTGAGCTACACACACTCACATGCACATGGCTGAGATATACATATCTGAGGCACACATACACGCATATACTCACATATAGGAAGCAGGCATACACACACATACTTATACACATATCTGAAGCATAAGCTCTCACTTACACATATAGGGGATATACACATGGGACACACACACATACATAGCTGAGACACACATACATATACACATCTGAGATACACACTCACACACATGGCAGAGTCATACATGGGTACGAGACACACACAAAATGTAGGAAATACACACATACACATATGAGACATACACACATACACGTGAGACACGTACCCACATACACATTTCTGAGACACACATTCATACACGTTCTCACACACACTTACATATATCTGAGACACACATTCATACACGTTCTCACACACACTTACATATATCTGAGACACACATTCATACACGTTCTCACACACACTTACATATATCTGAGACACACATTCATACACGTTCTCACACACACTTACATATATCTGAGACACACATTCATACACGTTCTCACACACACTTACATATATCTGAGACACACATTCATACACGTTCTCACACACACTTACATATATCTGAGACACACATTCATACACGTTCTCACACACACTTACATATATCTGAGACACACATTCATACATGTTCTCAGACACACTTACATATATCTGAGACACATCGATAGAGATGCAGCACGAGATGCAGCACATACCTGCTTCGCAGGTAGAATCGGACTTCATGTAACGTATATACATCTAGGTTATATATGCACAATATATAGTAATGTTTTTAGTTTTTTTTGTAAGTACTTTTTTAATTTCCATGTCTGTTTCTGGTATGTCTGTATAAGTCTTTTGTATGTTTTATATGTCCATACGAAAAAGAAAAAGACAAATCTTGGATTTTGCATATTATGCTGTTGAAAGATGTATCTTGAATATTTGTAAGATTTGTGCAAAAATATCAATAAAAAAATAAAGAATGTTTTTAAGGCAGAGCTAACTTCATACCTCTTAGAGAGTGACGTTGTTACATCCCAATGTATATATTCCCCAGTGTGTGTCTCCATGTGTGTGTGTTCTCCATTTTTCTTTCCTCCCTCCAGCCATTGTTCCCTCCACCATTGGTCCCTGCCAGGCCTGCCCTTCCATTACCCAGCACAGCACCGATTGGTGGATGGTTTTCCAGACTCCAACACTCAATCAACACCACCCAATCATGGATCACCACACACCTGTTAAAACATGGCTTCTCACTTCAGTCACTCTCTCTCTCTGGCATGAGGCTAGGCCTAGTGTGATTTTGTAACCTTGACTTTGACAATATTGCATTTCGTTTATTGGCCTTTGTGCTTAGTGGAAATTGCCTTGTGTGTGTATGGCCACAGAGAGAGCATTGCTAGTTATAGTTTGTTTTTGTATATATTCTGCCTTTGTTTTATGTATCATTAATGTGTTTTTCTCTCTTTCTCAGGAAGCACAGATGGGGTGAGCTGCCATTTCCTTTGGATATTGTTTTCTCCTGTTTTGGTTAGGTAAGAGTAGTTTAGGTAATGTAATTTCTTTTACCATAGATTAGATTGGGTTTATTTGGAGTATAGTGGTGTTTGTTTGTTGTTTTGGCCTGGGCTCACCCTTGAGCTACATGTGCTTCCTTTGCATCTATCAATAAATATCATTGTTGTTTACAAACGTGGTCCATCTTTTCTGTCAACCAACTGTTATGTTACAGCCCTTTACCCTTAGACTCACAGGGGTCGTAACATAAATGGGGGCTCTGCCTGGATCTTGTAACCCGTGTTCAATTGTTGGTTGATGGATTTGGTGAACTGTGTTTGTTTACACTTGTATAGTAATTAATTAATTTGTGTGTAAAATGGCATTTGTGTAAAAAAAATGGCAGTTAGTACTTTTGATCTGGGGAAATTCTTGAGCAATCCTACTTGGGAAGCGCTGGATAGCTACCGCAAGGCAGACTTAGTGGAGATTGCCACACATTTTAAACTCTCGGTTCAACAAAAGCATCTTAAGCAGGATATCAGGTGTCTTGTGGTAGATAAGCTGTTGGAGCAGGGGACGCTTGTTTTACCTGTGGTCTCTGATGAACATGCAAGTCCTCCTGGTGAGCCTACGGAAGCACAGCCTTCTGAGGAGCAAGCTCATGGTGCTGAGAAGGCAGGTGTGAAAGTCACATTGCCACATTTTCACTTGGCCTCTCCTGTGTCATCTGGGTCTCGAGAAGGGGCCCAGGTCAAGGTTAGAATAGCCCGTCTCCAGATGGAGGCTCAGGAGAAGGCACAAGCACGTGAGGCAGAGTATCAGCTTCGTAGAATGGAGCTTGAGGCGGAAAATGAAAGGGCTGTTAACATTCGTAGGTTGGAGCTGGAGGTGGAAAAAGAGCTCAGACTGCGGGAGTTGGAGCTGGGAGACCAAAGGAGTGGATCCAACTCTGCTACACCGACTCCTCCACAAGGCCCGGGTATGTCCTCCTCCACAGCTTATTCATCACACACTTTTGATATAAGTAAACACATTGCTTTGGTGCCTCCGTTCCGAGAGACAGAAGTTGATACTTATTTTAATGTGTTTGAGCGTATTGCTGCTTCATTGCGCTGGCCAAGAGATGTCTGGCCTTTGTTGCTTCAATGCAAATTGACTGGTAAAGCCCAAGAGGTTTGTTCAACACTTTCCCTAGAAGATAGTTTACTGTATGATACTGTGAAGGCTGCCATCCTTCATGCATATGAGCTTGTGCCCGAAGCTTATAGGCAGAGGTTTCGCAGTCACAAGAGAGCTGTCAACCAGACCTTTGTAGAGTTTGCTAGAGAGAAGGGAACTCTCTTTGATAAATGGTGTGCAGCAAGCAAGGCCTCAGATCTTAACTCTCTCAGAGAACTCATTCTATTAGAGGAGTTTAAGAATCGTTTGCCAGAGCGTATTGTCGTTTACCTGAGTGAGCAGAAAGTGTCCACTCTGCAGCAAGCTGCTGTATTAGCTGATGAGTTTGCGCTAACCCATAAAACTGTGTTTGTAGATAGGCGTGACTCGTTTCTCCCCCATGATTTCTCTCAGAGACATTCTGTCCCCAACCATCCAGAATTCACACACCCCCGACCAAAAATGTCACCTCCACGCTCAAAAGAGGAGCGGACATGTTACTACTGTCATAAATCTGGTCATGTTATTTCTGACTGTTTAACATTGAAACGTAAGCAGCAACCGTCCTCTCAGAACTTTAGGCAACCCAAAGGGGTTGGTCTGATTAAAATGGCACCTGGTTCCGATCAACAGATGCACAATGATCAGGATGTTCTCGATCCTTGTTTCATGCCATTTACTTCCAAGGGTTTAGTTTCCTTGACAGGGGATCCAAAAGATCAGTGTACAGTTCAGATCTTACGAGATACTGGAGCCTCACAATCCTTTATCCTCTCTGATGTACTACCTCTATCTGAGAAATCTTCCTGTGGTTCTAGTGTCCTAGTTCAAGGTATTGAGATGGGTTTCGTGCCAGCCCTGTTACACTGTATTCATGTACAATCTGATTTGGTCACTGGTTTCTTTAAAATAGGGGTGAGACCTTCCTTGCCAGTTAAAGGCATTTCCTTTATCATGGGAAATTATTTAGCTGGAGGACAGGTGAACGCTGTGCTGGAAGTGTTGGATCACCCAGACACAGATTCTCTGCCTGATGACTTGTCACAGAACTTCCCTGAAGTTTTTTCTGCAAGTGTTGTCACTCGGGCTCAATTGAAAAAGAGAGGTGATGAAATTAATTTGTCTGACTCTGTTTTTGCTTCAGCCTTTGTCAGGGAGGAGTTGCTGGCTCCAACTTCTGATACCGCTGACAAACCACCGACTCATAGTAAGGTACCCCCACAGACAACTGTAACTAGTTCCGACGCATTGAAGTTACCCGTTACTCGTGAAATGCTAATTACTGCCCAGAAGGCTGACCCTTCTCTTGCTAAATGTTTCTCTTCTCTTGAAACGGAACAGAGGAGAGAGTTGCATTCTTATTTTGTGGATGAAGGAGTTTTGATGCGTACATGGAGGTCCCATGGTACTAGACTGGCAGAGCATGCACAATCGGAGATAGGGCTACCAGATCAGGTACCAGACTGGAGCACTGTTTATCAGATTGTTGTCCCTGCAGTTTATCGTCAGCATGTACTGTTCTTGGCCCATGACCACCCTTGGTCTGGACACTTGGGAGTCACTAAAACATACAACAGAATACTTCAACATTTCTTTTGGCCCGGTTTGAAGTCCGATGTAGCACAGTACTGTCGTACCTGTAGTACTTGTCAGATCACCGGAAAGCCAAACCAGGTAATTCCACCTGCTCCCCTCTGTCCTATACCAGCGGTCGGTGAACCATTTGAACATGTCATAGTTGACTGTGTTGGTCCGTTGCCAAAGACCAATGCCGGCAATCAGTTTTTGTTGACAATAATGTGTACCGCCACCCGTTTCCCTGAGGCTATCCCTCTTCGCAGAATTACAGCGCCTGTAATAATTAAGGCTTTGACGAAGTTCTTCTCCACGTTTGGACTGCCTAAGGTAGTACAAACTGACCAAGGCACCAACTTCCTGTCTAGGTTATTTGAGCAAGTGTTACAGTCCCTGGGTATCCGACATATAGTGTCCAGTGCCTACCACCCTGAAACTCAGGGGGCTCTAGAACGTTGGCATCAGACCTTAAAGTCCATGCTGCATAAATATTGCTTAGAAACAGAGAAAGATTGGGATGAGGGTGTCCCCCTTGTTCTATTTGCTGCGCGAGAGACCATACAGGAGTCTCTTGGTTTCAGTCCTGCTGAGCTCGTTTTTGGGCACACTGTTAGAGGGCCTCTGAAAGTTCTTAAAGAACGGTTCATGTCAAAGGGTGCCAGCACACCCACTAATGTTCTAGATTTTGTTAGCCAGTTTCGAGAGCGACTGCATCAGGCGTGCTCTCTCGCAAAAGAAACGCTCTCTTCTTCCCAGAGAACTATGAAACGGCACTATGACGAGAAAGCTGTTTCTCGATCTTTCCAGCCAGGTGATAAGGTTCTAGTCCTGTTACCTATCCTTGGTTCTGCTCTTTCCGCTCGTTTTTCCGGACCGTATGCAATAGACAAGAAAATAAGTGATACAGACTATGTAGTTCGCACCCCTGATCGTAAACGTCACTCTCGTGTTTGCCACATCAATATGCTTAAACCATATTTTTCCAGAGATAGTGTGCAGGTGAAGACCTCAGACCAGACAGCCGGACTGGCCGTCTCTGCTGTTGCCTCAACTCCAATAGTTCCGGACTCTCCTGACGTTAGTGGTGAGGATGTAGATGGCTTAGAGTTGCGCAATGCAGCCCATCAGGGTGCTAGATTGTCCAACACTGAGATGTTATTGAACCTGCCCACTCACTTAGCACACTTACCTGAGGAGCAGCGAGAGGACATCACAAATTTGATTCAGGCCTACATGGCTCTGTTTGGTGATGTTCCCTCCTGTACTTCTGTATTGGCCCATGATATTAATGTTAACAATGCTGTGCCTATCAAGCAACATGCATACCGTGTTAACATCACCAAGAGAGCCATGATGCAACAGGAGGTTGACTATTTGTTAAAACATGGTTTAGCCAAGCCAAGTTGCAGTCCCTGGAGTTCACCTTGCTTGTTAGCTCCCAAATCGGATGGAACTCCTAGATTTTGTACTGATTTCCGAAAGGTAAATGCTGTCACCGTGCCTGATTCCTTCCCACTGCCCCGCATGGAAGATTGTATTGACAACCTTGGATCTGCCACCTATGTTAGCAAACTAGATTTGTTAAAGGGTTACTGGCAGGTCCCTTTGACCCCCCGTGCCTCGGAAATCTCGGCGTTTGTTACTCCTGACAATTTTTTGCAATATACTGTAATGCCTTTTGGAATGCGTAATGCCCCGGCCACTTTCCAGCGACTGGTGACCCTAGTCCTGGCTAGTGTTCCAAATTGTAATGCCTATCTCGATGACCTGGTTGTCTATTCGACCAACTGGCGTGACCACATGACAACCTTACAAACTGTCTTTGACCGCTTAGCTGGAGCCTCCCTGACCCTTAACCTTGCCAAGTGTGAGTTCGGCAAGGCTACGGTTACCTATCTTGGTAAGCAGGTAGGACAAGGACAAGTGCGTCCGGTGGATGCAAAAATATCTGCAATCACAACTTTTCCAGTGCCTACTACTAGGCGGGAATTGCGTAGATTCCTTGGTATGGCTGGGTATTACCGTGGTTTTTGCCGAAACTGTTCTTCTGTCGTCACTTCTCTCACTAGCCTGTGTAGCCCGTCCAAACCATTCATTTGGACAGCTGATTGTCAAAATGCATTTGATGGTGTTAAAGCTCTCTTATGCAGTTCCCCTGTTCTCTCTGCTCCAGATTTCTCCCTGCCGTTCCAGCTGGAGGTGGATGCCAGCGGGGTGGGAGCTGGAGGGGTGTTATTACAGGAAGATCACGATGGTGTCAGTCACCCGGTTTGTTATTTTTCCCGGAAATTTAACAAACATCAACTAAACTATTCCACTATTGAAAAGGAGACTTTGGCTATGTTGTATGCGTTGCAACATTTTGAGGTGTATGTCGGTTCGAGCGTATTACCAGTGGTAGTATACACCGACCACAACCCATTGGTTTTTCTGTCGCGGATGTACAACCACAATCAGCACCTCATGCGTTGGGCGCTCATAGTGCAAAATTATAACCTCAGCATAAAGCATAAGAAGGGGTCTGAGAATGTGTTGGCGGATGCTCTATCTCGGAGTTAAATCTCTCATGCGGTCGACTTGTTTGTTGACTGGTTCATTGTTGTACTGACGGCTTATTTTAGTTTTTTTTCATAGCTCTTTACTTTGGAGTACCAGTTATCTCGGAGATGAGGATCTCGTTGTTAAAGAAAAACATGTTTAGTTGGTGTCAAACATGTTTTTGTCTTATGTATGGGGGTGTTACATCCCAATGTATATATTCCCCAGTGTGTGTCTCCATGTGTGTGTGTTCTCCATTTTTCTTTCCTCCCTCCAGCCATTGTTCCCTCCACCATTGGTCCCTGCCAGGCCTGCCCTTCCATTACCCAGCACAGCACCGATTGGTGGATGGTTTTCCAGACTCCAACACTCAATCAACACCACCCAATCATGGATCACCACACACCTGTTAAAACATGGCTTCTCACTTCAGTCACTCTCTCTCTCTGGCATGAGGCTAGGCCTAGTGTGATTTTGTAACCTTGACTTTGACAATATTGCATTTCGTTTATTGGCCTTTGTGCTTAGTGGAAATTGCCTTGTGTGTGTATGGCCACAGAGAGAGCATTGCTAGTTATAGTTTGTTTTTGTATATATTCTGCCTTTGTTTTATGTATCATTAATGTGTTTTTCTCTCTTTCTCAGGAAGCACAGATGGGGTGAGCTGCCATTTCCTTTGGATATTGTTTTCTCCTGTTTTGGTTAGGTAAGAGTAGTTTAGGTAATGTAATTTCTTTTACCATAGATTAGATTGGGTTTATTTGGAGTATAGTGGTGTTTGTTTGTTGTTTTGGCCTGGGCTCACCCTTGAGCTACATGTGCTTCCTTTGCATCTATCAATAAATATCATTGTTGTTTACAAACGTGGTCCATCTTTTCTGTCAACCAACTGTTATGTTACAGCCCTTTACCCTTAGACTCACAGGGGTCGTAACAGACGTCTACATTATCTTTGACAAATACTATGACTACAGTATCAAGTCCGTCACCAGAGATGTCAGGGAGACAATGATCAACAAAAAGCATCATCCCCTCCTATCAACCAAGCTACCAGCGCAGACAGTTGTCCTGTCATCCATCAAACACAAGAAACAGCTGAACAAAATGACTGTGTGAAGCACTGAGCAAAGACAGGCTATTCCATCTACAGAGCACAAACACGTGTGTACAAGTGTGTAGATTATCCTGCCTGCTTCCTTTTGTTATCCCTGGATTTGTACTCTTTGTTTTTCCCCGTGAGTATTGTATATGTTCTGTTCCCAGGCAATTGGACTTGAATTGTTCCTGTGGTTTATTTTGATTTGTTTTTGACAAACGCTCGGCGTTGCTTTTCGTTTGGACGTTTATTCCATCGAGTGTTTTTGTTCTGTTTTCCCCTAGTCCTAGTATTCACCTGTTCCATAGATATTTGTATAATAAATATACCCGCTGTTTGGTTTTACTCCACTCCTCGTCTCATCTCGTGTGTGTCTGCGCTTGGGTTCTGGCTCTAGTATATTTGTTACAGAAATCATGACACTCCCCTGACTAAATGTTGTTTCAAACGTCATTGATTTGTCATTTTGCCAAATCAGCATGGCTGTGAGTGTGATTCTCTCACCTTCTACATATCGTCGCTGGCGGAAGAAAACCTCGTAACTCCATTTCATTATTTTTTTTTTTTTTTTTTTTTTTTTATGCACTCAGTAGATCATCTTCCATATATGTGTGTATGGTTTTATAAAGTTTAAACAATGGGAAAGCATTAAACTAGGGATGTCCGATATTATCGGCCTACCGATATTGGCATTAAAATGTGATATCGGATATTATCGGTATCGGTTTAAACATTTTATTTTTTTATTTATTTAACCTTTATTTACCCAGGCAAGCAAGTAAGAACTAAATCTGACTTTATTTATTGTCAAAAGTATGCATAATGTTGTGATAATTCCACGACAAGAGATATGTAATGTTAATTACCTGAAATTATTATGTTTTTTGGGGGGGAAAACCCTGCATATATCGGTATCGGTTGATATCAGTATCGGAAATTAAGAGTTGGACAATATCGGTATATCGGTATCTGTAAAAAAGCCAATATCGAACTTCCCTACATTAAACCGATCATCTGTCTAAACCTCGTAACTCTATTCGCCCTCAAATCTGTTTCGTTTTTTTCATCTCCTGAAAAGTTGGGTTTTTGGAGTTACAAGGTTTTCTTCCGCCAGCGACGATATGTAGCTTTGGCATGGATTGATCTTTTAGATCACTAGCATGGCTAACAGGATTACATTCCTTTTTGCCTACGTATTGCCTGCGCACACTGAGTCCGATGTGGACGAGAAACTCGTCTATGGAATAGAATTGAACATATGGAATAAAATACAATAGATCAGGCAGAGTAGCTTAGAACTAAATATGAGCAGATTGCTAAACAGACACTGAGAGGAACTGCAGGACTAATGGGTCTCAGCACAGTGCAGCATATCTGCATACCAGGGGCGGGGCTAAGGGGTGGCTACTTGGGCTCAAGCCCCGAATGTTTTCTGAAAAGCCCCGAATCTATTTAATTTTTTTTTTTTATAATTATATATATATATATATTTTGGACAATTAATCATTGTTACATGAAAATATGTTTACACCAGATTTAGCAGAAGCTAATTTCCATCTGTAGTCTATCCAGCTGCTAACTGTATTTGAGTGAGTTAAGTCTTGGTGTTATGGTAGACTCAGACCTAAGCTTTAAATCACAATCAACAAGTTGACAAAAACATAATTCTTCCACCTTAGAAACATAGCTAAAGTACGGCCATTTATAAATCAAAAGGAAGCTGAGGGCGGTCAGGTGGCGTAGCGGAGATTGCGTTCGTCACCAACGCTGGAGACACTGGATTCGCGTGTTCGAATCCAGCTCCCGGCTTTGTCACCAGCTTGGCTGGCCGTTCACACTAATACCATTTGGCAGTATTAGGGGGTGGGGAAGCTGGCGGGTGGGAATCTGGCGTTGTGGACAGCGACGCCTACAGGTCAGGTCTCGGCGCTTGCTAAGCGGGGCAGGACTTGGTGGAGATAGCGTGCCCTCCCATGCGTTACACTTCACCAATGAGAGCCCTCGCTGCCAAGTGAAAAGACGTCACGGCTGTCGGCACACGTCTCGGGGGAAGCGTGCGATCGACTCGGGACGCCCTTGTACCGACTCGTAGGAGAACATGCATACAGCGCCAGGAAACAGAAAAAAAAATAAATAAAAGGAAGCTGAAAACCAGATCCATGCCTTTATCTCAAGCCGACTCGACTACTGTAATGCACTCCTTACCGGCCTCCCGAGAAAATACGATGATAACTACTTTATTGCAATGCACCATTGCATTATTTTATTCTATTTTACTAAATATTTTATTGCACTGCACTATTTTACTTTGTATCAGTGATAATCAAACCGTAAACAAAGATGCATATTAACACTTTCAGCGCCAGATGGGGCGCTGTTTACTGTTACTGTTGAAAGGCCAGCGCCTTTTAACATGGGGATACGTGGCTGTGTTTGCAGGCCTAAAGCTATATTATATATTATAGCTATGGATCTAATAATATAGTTGATTGTCATTGAGTTTCTTCCGGTCAAGATGCAAAAAACAGATAATTTTTCCATCCATACATTTCCGTTTTATACCGTCGTGAATATGAGTGTAGTTTCAGGGTGGTCTGGTGTCATTTCCAAAATGACAGACACCAAGCCACATCGTTTCAAATGGAGTGCAATAGCGGCCGCAAGGTGTTAGGCGGCGGTATTGGACTTTTGAGATCTCAGACACATCCCCAGTGATAACACAGGCTGCCGGCATGTCTTTATGAATGGAAATATCAAATAAAAGAAACAACGATGAAAACCCGACTATACTCTGGTTTTCGGGGGTCCTGGCGCTCAACGTTCGGCGAGTTAACCCTAGATCTTAGATCCTAATATGAAAAACTATGTCTTTTTTTATTTTTATTTTATTTAAATGTTTATTTAACAATTATAGACATACAACAATGACATCCATAACACAACAGTACAGTAAAAATATTGGCCCCTTGAATTCGGCTGCGTTCAGCCTCCCAGACCCCCGTAAGAGGAACCCCCCCCTCCCCCCCCCCTAGAAACCGGGCTCCCCCACATCCCAGGTCCGTCCCACGCGGGGCCCAGCACTCAGTGACACGGGCATCTTGAATCTGATTGGGCCCGACCCAGTAGAGGGGCGAGGGGCAATACTCCCCCCCCACCAAGCCATGCCCGCTACCTCCCATGTCGCCAAGCCCCCCACCCCACGCACAACCAACCCACAACCCACGAGATACCACTCTCCCGGATCAAACCGCAGAAACGCTGACCCCCCCCCCCCGAGTTGAGCCCATTGGCGCCCCCCATATCCCAGGCCGCTGCAATGTTCTATTTCTTACCTTGACATTGTCTATTTTACTGCTATCTATTTTATGCTTTATGTCTGCACTTTATGCATTGCTCTTGATCTGCCAATGTTGTGCTCATTTTATGCCTGTCTTTTTGTACTGCTGTGAAGCACTTTGAGCTGCAATTCTTGTATGAAAGGTGCTATACAAACACAGTGTATTATTATTATTATTATTATTATTATTATTATTATTATTATTATTATTATTATTATTATTATATTATTATTATTATTATTATTATTATTATTATTATTATTATTATTATTATTATTATTATTATTATTATTATTATTATTATTATTATTATTATTATTATTATTATTATACATTATTATAGTTTGCTTCATTAATTAATAAAGGGTGTGAATTTAAGTGTTCTCTAGTGTGCCCTTTGTCCGCTTTAAGGTGGTGGTATACGTTAAAGGTTGTGGTGTCGAAGTAAAAAGAATCCTTGCCCGCTTGCGCGGGCACCTATCTGGGCTAAGCCCCGGATCTCCTACAATCCTAAATCCGCCCCTGCTGCATACCTGTCACTGTCACAAAGACACTAAACCATTTATTTTCACCTCGGCCAGCAGATTGTAATTAGCTGTGTGTGAATCACAAAGTAAGAACCTGTTGAACCATGGCCAGTACGGAGAGACTCGACAGGAGTTTCTACATTAACCCATCCATCTACGTTCATTGCACACACATCCACATGCACAGACTCACTTTAAACACTTACACTTTAACATTCACTTTAGACACCTTAACACTACACCATATTTTAACTATTATTACAAAATGATTAGCATTTTTGTACCTCACAAGTACCTTGTGTACCAAACCATAAAACGAATTTGACAACACCCATACTCATTTACATTTACAGTTACATTTAGTAATTTAGCTGACCCTTTTATCCAAAGCGCCTTACAGGTTTTGTACGACAAGTCAGCAGGAAGGGTACAACTCTTTCAGCTGAGTAACAATGTTCTTCAAACAGTGTTGAGTGCATAGTAGTAGAGATATATTAGTATAGTAGG
>NC_140169.1:64149427-64342927 GCF_963971535.1 Notolepis coatsorum
CTTACTACATGTATCTATTCTATTCACATAATATGCTTACTACATGTATATATTCTATTCACATAATATGCTTACTACATGTATCTATTCTATTCACATAATATGCTTACTACATGTATCTATTCTATTCACATAATATGCTTACTACATGTATCTATTCTATTCACATAATATGCTTACTACATGTATCTATTCTATTCACATAATATGCTTACTACATGTATCTATTATATTCACATAATATGCTTACTACATGTATCTATTCTATTCACATAATATGCTTACTACATGTATCTATTCTATTCACATAATATGCTTACTACATGTATCTATTCTATTCACATAATATGCTTACTACATGTATCTATTCTATTCACATAATATGCTTACTACATGTATCTATTCTATTCACATAATATGCTTACTACATGTATCTATTCTATTCACATAATATGCTTACTACATGTATCTATTCTATTCACATAATATGCTTACTACATGTATCTATTCTATTCACATAATATGCTTACTACATGTATCTATTCTATTCACATAATATGCTTACTACATGTATCTATTCTATTCACATAATATGCTTACTACATGTATCTATTCTATTCACATATATGCTTACTACATGTATCTATTGCTATGTCCGCCTGTGAGTGGATGTCTCGTGGTGATGACCGGAGTGGTGGACGTCCGGTGATGATGGGCAAGAGGATGCAACCCTCTCTACGCCCCCCCCATGCCTCAAATGGATCCGTCATCAGCTCTATTTTCAATCTTTCAAAATGTTCTTATGTACCCCAGTTACTATTGCATGTACATATTTGTGTTTCATTACACGTATATATACATACTTACAGATCCCCCCTTGAACGGCCCTTCTAAGGTTTCTCTCCTCCACATTGCCTGTGGTGCTTTTTTCCTATTGCTAGGTTTTCCTTACCTTCACATGGGGTATGTCTTGCATTAATTAAATTAATTTATTTCACATTTTATCTTGGTTTTCCTTGTGTTTTTGTTTTGTTCTTGATTTATTGTGATGTTTTTTCTTGACTTGTTTAAAGAAGACGCGTCCGGCCCATGGGGACATTAACATGTGTTGTCAGGTGTGTGTTGTTCACTAGTTACAGCTGTGTGTGGTGTTCACTAGTTACAGGTGTGTGTGTTGTTCACTAGTTACATGTGTGTGTTGTTCACTAGTTACAGGTGTGTGTGTTGTTCACTAGTTACAGGTGTGTGTTGTTCACTAGTTACAGGTGTGTTGTTCACTAGTTACAGGTGTGTGTTGTTCACTAGTTACAGGTGTGAGTTGTTCACTAGTTACAGGTGTGTTGTTCACTAGTTACAGGTGTGTTGTTCACTAGTTACAGGTGTGTGTGTTGTTCACTAGTTACAGGTGTGTGTTGTTCACTAGTTACAGGTGTGTGTTGTTCACTAGTTACAGGTGTGTGTTGTTCACTAGTTACAGGTGTGTTGTTCACTAGTTACAGGTGTGTTGTTCACTAGTTACAGGTGTGAGTTGTTCACTAGTTACAGGTGTGAGTTGTTCACTAGTTACAGGTGTGTTGTTCACTAGTTACAGGTGTGTGTTGTTCACTAGTTACAGGTGTGTGTTGTTCACTAGTTACAGATGTGTGTTGTTCACTAGTTACAGCTGTGTGTTGTTCACTAGTTACAGCTGTGTGTTGTTCACTAGTTACAGGTGTGTTGTTCACTAGTTACAGATCTGTGTTGTTCACTAGTTATAGCTGTGTGTTGTTCACTAGTTACAGGTGTGTTGTTCACTAGTTACAGCTGTGTGTTGTTCACTAGTTACAGCTGTGTGTTATTCACTAGTTACAGGTGTGTTGTTCACTAGTTACAGGTGTGTTTTGTTCACTAGTTACATGTGTGTGTTGTTCACTAGTTACAGGTGTGTTGTTCACTAGTTACAGTTGTGTGTTGTTCACTAGTTACAGGTGTGTGTGTTGTTCACTAGTTACAGGTGTGTGTTGTTCACTAGTTACAGGTGTGTTGTTCACTAGTTATAGCTGTGTGTTGTTCACTAGTTACAGGTGTGTTGTTCACTAGTTACAGCTGTGTGTTGTTCACTAGTTACAGCTGTGTGTTATTCACTAGTTACAGGTGTGTTGTTCACTAGTTACAGGTGTGTGTTGTTCACTAGTTACAGGTGTGTTTTGTTCACTAGTTACAGGTGTGTGTTGTTCACTAGTTACAGCTGTGTGTTGTTCATTAGTTACAGGTGTGTTGTTCACTAGTTACAGCTGTGTGTTGTTCACTAGTTACAGGTGTGTTGTTCACTAGTTACAGATCTGTGTTGTTCACTAGTTACAGCTGTGTGTTGTTCACTAGTTACAGGTGTGTTGTTCACTAGTTACAGCTGTGTGTTGTTCACTAGTTACAGGTGTGTGTTATTCACTAGTTACAGGTGTGTTGTTCACTAGTTACAGGTGTGTGTTGTTCACTAGTTACAGCTGTGTATTGTTCACTAGTTACAGGTGTGTTGTTCACTAGTTACAGATGTGTGTTGTTCACTAGTTACAGGTGTGTGTTGTTCACTAGTTACAGCTGTGTGTTGTTCACTAGTTACAGGTGTGGTTTGTTCACTAGTTGCAGGTGTGTGTTGTTCACTAGTTACAGGTGTGTGTTGTTCACTAGTTACATCTGTGTGTTGTTCACTAGTTACATGTGTGTGTTGTTCACTAGTTACAGGTGTGTGTTGTTCACTAGCAGCTGTGTGTTGTTCACTAGTTACAGATGTGTGTTGTTCACTAGCAGCTGTGTGTTGTTCACTAGTTACATCTGTGTGTTGTTCACTAGTTACATATGTGTGTTGTTCACTAGTTACAGGTGTGTGTTGTTCACTAGTTACAGGTGTGTTGTTCACTAGTTACAGGTGTGTGCTGTTCACTAGTTACAGGTGTGTGTTGTTCACTAGTTACAGGTGTGTGTTGTTCACTAGTTACAGGTGTGTGTTGTTCACTAGTTACAGGTGTGTGTTGTTCACTAGTTACAGGTGTGTGCTGTTCACTAGTTACAGGTGTGTGTTGTTCACTAGTTACAGGTGTGTGTTGTTCACTAGATACAGGTGTGTTCTGTTCACTAGTTACAGGTATGTGTTGTTCACTACAGGTGTGTGTTGTTCACTAGTTACAGGTGTGTGTTGTTCACTAGTTACAGGTGTGTGTTGTTCACTAGTTACAGGTGTGTTCTGTTCACTAGTTACAGGTGTGTTTTGTTCACTAGTTACAGGTGTGTGTTGTTCACTAGTTACATGTGTGTGTTGTTCACTAGTTACAGGTGTGCTGTTCACTAGTTACAGGTGTGTTGTTCACTAGTTACAGGTGTGTTGTTCACTAGTTACAGGTGTGTGTGGTTCACTAGTTACAGGTGTGTTGTTCACTAGTTACATGTGTGTGTTGTTCACTAGTTACAGGTGTGTGTTGTTCACTAGTTACAGGTGTGTGTTGTTCACCAGTTACAGGTGTGTGTTGTTCACTAGTTACAGGTGTGTGTTGTTCACTAGTTACAGGTGTGTTGTTCACTAGTTACAGGTGTGTTGTTCACTAGTTACAGGTGTGTTGTTCACTAGTTACAGGTGTGTGTTGTTCACTAGTTACAGGTGTGTTGTTCACTAGTTACAGGTGTGTGTTGTTCACTAGTTACAGGTGTGTGTTGTTCACTAGTTACAGGTGTGCTGTTCACTAGTTACAGGTGTGTTGTTCACTAGTTACAGGTGTGTTGTTCACTAGTTACATGTGTGTGTTGTTCACTAGTTACAGGTGTGTTGTTCACTAGTTACAGGTGTGTGTTGTTCACTAGTTACAGGTGTGTTGTTCACTACAGGTGTGTGTTGTTCACTAGTTACAGGTGTGTGTTGTTCACTAGTTACAGGTGTGTGTTGTTCACTAGTTACAGGTGTGTGTTGTTCACTAGTTACAGCTGTGTTGTTCACTAGTTACAGGTGTGTGTTGTTCATTAGTTACAGGTGTGTGTTGTTCACTAGTTACTGGTGTGTTGTTCACTAGTTACAGGTGTGTGTTGTTCACTAGTTACAGCTGTGTGTGGTGTTCACTAGTTACAGGTGTGTGTTGTTCACTAGTTACAGGTGTGTGTTGTTCACTAGTTACAGGTGTGTGTTGTTCACTAGTTACAGGTGTGTGTTGTTCACTAGTTAAAGGTGTGAGTTGTTCACTAGTTACAGGTGTGGTTTATTCACTAGTTACAGGTGTGTTGTTCACTAGTTACAGGTGTGTGGTGTTCACTAGTTACAGGTGTGTGTTGTTCACTAGTTACAGGTGTGTGTTGTTCACTAGTTACAGGTGTGTGTTGTTCACTAGTTACAGGTGTGTGTTGTTCACTAGTTACATGTGTGTTTTGTTCACTAGTTACAGGTGTGTGTTGTTCACTAGTTACAGGTGTGTGTTGTTCACTAGTTACAGGTGTGTGTTGTTCACTAGTTACAGCTGTGTGTGTTGTTCACTAGTTACAGGTGTGTGTTGTTCACTAGTTACATGTGTGTGTTGTTCACTAGTTACAGGTGTGTTGTTCACTAGTTACATGTGTGTGTTGTTCACTAGTGACAGGTGTGTTGTTCACTAGTTACATGTGTGTGTTGTTCACTAGTTACAGCTGTGTTGTTCACTAGTTACATATGTGTGTTGTTCACTAGTTACATGTGTGTGTTGTTCACTAGTTACAGGTGTGTTGTTCACTAGTTACAGGTGTGTGCTGTTCACTAGTTACAGGTGTGTGTTGTTCACTAGTTACAGGTGTGTGTTGTTCACTAGTTACAGGTGTGTGTTGTTCACTAGTTACAGGTGTGTGTTGTTCACTAGTTACAGGTGTGTGCTGTTCACTAGTTACAGGTGTGTGTTGTTCACTAGTTACAGGTGTGTGTTGTTCACTAGTTACAGGTGTGTGCTGTTCACTAGTTACAGGTGTGTGTTGTTCACTACAGGTGTGTGTTGTTCACTAGTTACAGGTGTGTGTTGTTCACTAGTTACAGGTGTGTGTTGTTCACTAGTTACAGGTGTGTTCTGTTCACTAGTTACAGGTGTGTTTTGTTCACTAGTTACAGGTGTGTGTTGTTCACTAGTTACATGTGTGTGTTGTTCACTAGTTACAGGTGTGCTGTTCACTAGTTACAGGTGTGTTGTTCACTAGTTACAGGTGTGTTGTTCACTAGTTACAGGTGTGTGTGTGGTTCACTAGTTACAGGTGTGTTGTTCACTAGTTACAGGTGTGTGTTGTTCACTAGTTACATGTGTGTGTTGTTCACTAGTTACAGGTGTGTGTTGTTCACCAGTTACAGGTGTGTGTTGTTCACTAGTTACAGGTGTGTGTTGTTCACTAGTTACAGGTGTGTTGTTCACTAGTTACATGTGTGTTGTTCACTAGTTACAGGTGTGTTGTTCACTAGTTACAGGTGTGTGTTGTTCACTAGTTACAGGTGTGTTGTTCACTAGTTACATGTGTGTGTTGTTCACTAGTTACAGGTGTGTTGCTCACTAGTTACAGGTGTGTGTTGTTCACTAGTTACAGGTGTGTTGTTCACTACAGGTGTGTGTTGTTCACTAGTTACAGGTGTGTGTTGTTCACTAGTTACAGGTGTGTGTTGTTCACTAGTTACAGGTGTGTGTTGTTCACTAGTTACAGGTGTGTGTTGTTCATTAGTTACAGGTGTGTGTTGTTCACTAGTTACAGGTGTGTGTTGTTCATTAGTTACAGGTGTGTGTTGTTCACTAGTTACCGGTGTGTTGTTCACTAGTTACAGGTGTGTGTTCTTCACTAGTTACATGTGTGTTGTTCACTAGTTACAGGTGTGTGTTGTTCACTAGTTACAGCTGTGTGTGGTGTTCACTAGTTACAGGTGTGTGTTGTTCACTAGTTACAGGTGTGTGTTGTTCACTAGTTACAGGTGTGTGTTGTTCACTAGTTACATGTGTGTGTGTTGTTCACTAGTTAAAGGTGTGGTTTGTTCACTAGTTGCAGGTGTGTTGTTCACTAGTTACAGGTGTGTTGTTCACTAGTTACAGGTGTGTGTTGTTCACTAGTTACAGGTGTGTGTTGTTCACTAGTTACAGGTGTGTGTTGTTCACTAGTTACAGGTGTGTGTTGTTCACTAGTTACAGGTGTGTTTTGTTCACTAGTTACAGGTGTGTGTTGTTCACTAGTTACAGGTGTGTGTTGTTCACTAGTTACAGGTGTGTGTTGTTCACTAGTTAAAGGTGTGAGTTGTTCACTAGTTACAGGTGTGGTTTGTTCACTAGTTACAGGTGTGTGTTGTTCACTAGTTACAGGTGTGTGTTGTTCACTAGTTACAGGTGTGTGTTGTTCACTAGTTACAGGTGTGTTGTTCACTAGTTACAGTTGTGTGTTGTTCACTAGTTACAGTTGTGTGTTGTTCACTAGTTACATAGTTACAGGTGTGTGTTGTTCACTAGTTACAGGTGTGTGTTGTTCACTAGTTACAGCTGTATTGTTCACTAGTTACATGTGTGTGTTGTTCACTAGTTACAGTTGTGTGTTGTTCACTAGTTACAGCTGTATTGTTCACTAGTTACAGGTGTGTTGTTCACTAGTTACAGTTGTGTGTTGTTCACTAGTTACAGGTGTGTGTTGTTCACTAGTTACAGGTGTGTGTTGTTCACTAGTTACAGGTGTGTGTTGTTCACTAGTTGCATGTGTGTGTTGTTCACTAGTTACATGTGTGTTGTTCACTAGTTACAGGTGTGTTGTTCACTAGTTACAGGTGTGTGTTGTTCACTAGTTACAGGTGTGTGTTGTTCACTAGTTACAGGTGTGTTGTTCACTAGTTACAGGTGTGTTGTTCACTAGTTACATGTGTGTGTTGTTCACTAGTTACAGGTGTGTGTTGTTCACTAGTTACAGGTGTGTGTTGTTCACTAGTTACATGTGTGTGTTGTTCACCAGTTACAGGTGTGTGTTGTTCACTAGTTACATGTGTGTGTTGTTCACTAGTTACAGGTGTGTTGTTCACTAGTTACAGGTGTGTTGTTCACTAGTTACAGGTGTGTTGTAATAGTTACAGGTGTGTTGTTCACTAGTTACAGGTGTGTGTTGTTCACTAGTTACAGGTGTGCTGTTCACTAGTTACAGGTGTGTTGTTCACTAGTTACAGGTGTGTTGTTCACTAGTTACATGTGTGTGTTGTTGTGGACTTCAGGAGGTCGGGGGTCAATGACTACAGCCCCCTCAGCATCGACGGGGCACCGGTTGAGAGAGTCAACAGCTTCAAGTACCTCGGGGCCTACATATCCGAGGACTTGACATGGACCACACACATTAACAGTGTTGTGAAGAAGGCACGACAACGCCTCTACTTCCTCAGGCGCCTAAGGAAGTTCCAAGTCAGCCAGAAGATCCTTAAGAACTTCTACTCATGTACAATAGAGAGCATATTGACCGGCAACATCACCTCCTGGTTTGGGAATAGCACTGCACAAGACCAAAGCAGACTACAAAGAGTGACACGTTCAGCCGAACGCACAATTGGAGGGGGGCTCCCCACCCTCCAGAACATTTACTACAAGCGTTGCAAGGGCAAGGCTAAGAGAATCATTAAAGACTCCAGTCACCCGAACAACTGCCTCTTTGAACTGCTGCGGTCAGGCAAGCGATACCGGAGTCTCAAGGCAAGCACAGAAAGACTCAGAAGAAGCTTCTATCCCCAGGCCATCAGGCTGCTAAACGAACAATGAATGAACACTACACAACAACAACCACCAAACGCACATAGCACACACATCCACACGCACACACCCACTTTAAACAAACACACTGTAGCACCCACTCCACACACTTTATAGCACACACCCACTTTAAACAAACACACTGTAGCACCCACTCCCCACACTTTATATTTATATTTATGGATGAAGGATTGCACTACAACTCGTACACCTTACTGTAAATTGTACCTAAAATTGTACCTCATCCCATTTCTGCTTTGCACTAGATAGTACTGTACATTAGTACACTGCATAGTATTGTGTATTGTATATTATATGGTAACTCAGAACATTGTACATATGTCTATACCGAACACTGTGACCTCATTTTCTTCTTCTAAATTCATGCTATATTATGTTATTATGTTATTTGATACTATCTTGTCTAGCACAGTCTCTGGAGCGTAACAGTAAGAAGCATTTTGTATGAAAGTATTCTGTACTTCTGTATGACAACTATTAAAGAACTTGAACTTGACTTGTTCACTAGTTACAGGTGTGTTGTTCACTAGTTACAGGTGTGTGTTGTTCACTAGTTACAGGTGTGTTGTTCACTACAGGTGTGTGTTGTTCACTAGTTACAGGTGTGTGTTGTTCACTAGTTACAGGTGTGTGTTGTTCACTAGTTACAGCTGTGTTGTTCACTAGTTATAGCTGTGTGTTGTTCACTAGTTACAGGTGTGTTGTTCACTAGTTACAGCTGTGTGTTGTTCACTAGTTACAGCTGTGTGTTATTCACTAGTTACATGTGTGTTGTTCACTAGTTACAGGTGTGTGTTGTTCACTAGTTACAGGTGTGTTTTGTTCACTAGTTACAGGTGTGTTGTTCACTAGTTACAGGTGTGTGTTGTTCACTAGTTACAGGTGTGTTGTTCACTACAGGTGTGTGTTGTTCACTAGTTACAGGTGTGTGTTGTTCACTAGTTACAGGTGTGTGTTGTTCACTAGTTACAGCTGTGTTGTTCACTAGTTATAGCTGTGTGTTGTTCACTAGTTACAGGTGTGTTGTTCACTAGTTACAGCTGTGTGTTGTTCACTAGTTACAGCTGTGTGTTATTCACTAGTTACAGGTGTGTTGTTCACTAGTTACAGGTGTGTGTTGTTCACTAGTTACAGGTGTGTTTTGTTCACTAGTTACATGTGTGTGTTGTTCACTAGTTACAGCTGTGTGTTGTTCACTAGTTACAGGTGTGTTGTTCACTAGTTACAGCTGTGTGTTGTTCACTAGTTACAGGTGTGTTGTTCACTAGTTACAGATGTGTGTTGTTCACTAGTTACAGGTGTGTGTTGTTCACTAGTTACAGGTGTGTGTTGTTCACTAGTTACAGATGTGTGTTGTTCACTAGTTACAGGTGTGTTGTTCACTAGTTACAGATGTGTGTTGTTCACTAGTTACAGGTGTGTGTTGTTCACTAGTTACAGCTGTGTGTTGTTCACTAGTTACAGGTGTGTGTTGTTCACTAGTTACAGATGTGTGTTGTTCACTAGCAGCTGTGTGTTGTTCACTAGTTACATCTGTGTGTTGTTCACTAGTTACATATGTGTGTTGTTCACTAGTTACAGGTGTGTGTTGTTCACTAGTTGCAGGTGTGTTGTTCACTAGTTACAGGTGTGTGCTGTTCACTAGTTACAGGTGTGTGTTGTTCACTAGTTACAGGTGTGTGTTGTTCACTAGTTACAGGTGTGTGTTGTTCACTAGTTACAGGTGTGTGTTGTTCACTAGTTACAGGTGTGTGCTGTTCACTAGTTACAGGTGTGTGTTGTTCACTAGTTACAGGTGTGTGTTGTTCACTAGTTACAGGTGTGTGCTGTTCACTAGTTACAGGTGTGTGTTGTTCACTACAGGTGTGTGTTGTTCACTAGTTACAGGTGTGTGTTGTTCACTAGTTACAGGTGTGTGTTGTTCACTAGTTACAGGTGTGTTCTGTTCACTAGTTACAGGTGTGTTTTGTTCACTAGTTACATGTGTGTGTTGTTCACTAGTTACATGTGTGTGTTGTTCACTAGTTACAGGTGTGCTGTTCACTAGTTACAGGTGTGTTGTTCACTAGTTACAGGTGTGTTGTTCACTAGTTACAGGTGTGTGTGTGGTTCACTAGTTACAGGTGTGTGTGTGGTTCACTAGTTACAGGTGTGTTGTTCACTAGTTACAGGTGTGTGTTGTTCACTAGTTACAGGTGTGTGTTGTTCACTAGTTACAGGTGTGTGTTGTTCACCAGTTACAGGTGTGTGTTGTTCACTAGTTACAGGTGTGTGTTGTTCACTAGTTACAGGTGTGTTGTTCACTAGTTACATGTGTGTTGTTCACTAGTTACAGGTGTGTTGTTCACTAGTTACAGGTGTGTGTTGTTCACTAGTTACAGGTGTGTTGTTCACTAGTTACATGTGTGTGTTGTTCACTAGTTACAGGTGTGTTGTTCACTAGTTACAGGTGTGTGTTGTTCACTAGTTACAGGTGTGTGTTGTTCACTAGTTACAGGTGTGCTGTTCACTAGTTACAGGTGTGTTGTTCACTAGTTACAGGTGTGTTGTTCACTAGTTACATGTGTGTGTTGTTCACTAGTTACAGGTGTGTTGTTCACTAGTTACAGGTGTGTGTTGTTCACTAGTTACAGGTGTGTTGTTCACTACATGTGTGTGTTGTTCACTAGTTACAGGTGTGTGTTGTTCACTAGTTACAGGTGTGTGTTGTTCACTAGTTACAGGTGTGTGTTGTTCACTAGTTACAGCTGTGTTGTTCACTAGTTACAGGTGTGTGTTGTTCATTAGTTACAGGTGTGTGTTGTTCACTAGTTACCGGTGTGTTGTTCACTAGTTACAGGTGTGTTGTTCACTAGTTACAGGTGTGTGTGGTTCACTAGTTACAGGTGTGTTGTTCACTAGTTACATGTGTGTGTTGTTCACTAGTTACAGGTGTGTGTTGTTCACTAGTTACAGGTGTGTGTTGTTCACCAGTTACAGGTGTGTGTTGTTCACTAGTTACAGGTGTGTGTTGTTCACTAGTTACAGGTGTGTTGTTCACTAGTTACAGGTGTGTTGTTCACTAGTTACAGGTGTGTTGTTCACTAGTTACAGGTGTGTGTTGTTCACTAGTTACAGGTGTGTTGTTCACTAGTTACAGGTGTGTGTTGTTCACTAGTTACAGGTGTGTGTTGTTCACTAGTTACAGGTGTGCTGTTCACTAGTTACAGGTGTGTTGTTCACTAGTTACAGGTGTGTTGTTCACTAGTTACATGTGTGTGTTGTTCACTAGTTACAGGTGTGTTGTTCACTAGTTACAGGTGTGTGTTGTTCACTAGTTACAGGTGTGTTGTTCACTACAGGTGTGTGTTGTTCACTAGTTACAGGTGTGTGTTGTTCACTAGTTACAGGTGTGTGTTGTTCACTAGTTACAGGTGTGTGTTGTTCACTAGTTACAGCTGTGTTGTTCACTAGTTACAGGTGTGTGTTGTTCACTAGTTACAGGTGTGTGTTGTTCACTAGTTACAGGTGTGTGTTGTTCACTAGTTACAGCTGTGTTGTTCACTAGTTACAGGTGTGTGTTGTTCATTAGTTACAGGTGTGTGTTGTTCACTAGTTACCGGTGTGTTGTTCACTAGTTACAGGTGTGTGTTGTTCACTAGTTACAGCTGTGTGTGGTGTTCACTAGTTACAGGTGTGTGTTGTTCACTAGTTACAGGTGTGTGTTGTTCACTAGTTACAGGTGTGTGTTGTTCACTAGTTACAGGTGTGTGTTGTTCACTAGTTAAAGGTGTGAGTTGTTCACTAGTTACATGTGTGGTTTATTCACTAGTTACAGGTGTGTTGTTCACTAGTTACAGGTGTGTGGTGTTCACTAGTTACAGGTGTGTGTTGTTCACTAGTTACAGGTGTGTGTTGTTCACTAGTTACAGGTGTGTGTTGTTCACTAGTTACAGCTGTGTTGTTCACTAGTTATAGCTGTGTGTTGTTCACTAGTTACAGGTGTGTTGTTCACTAGTTACAGCTGTGTGTTGTTCACTAGTTACAGCTGTGTGTTATTCACTAGTTACATGTGTGTTGTTCACTAGTTACAGGTGTGTGTTGTTCACTAGTTACAGGTGTGTTTTGTTCACTAGTTACAGGTGTGTTGTTCACTAGTTACAGGTGTGTGTTGTTCACTAGTTACAGGTGTGTTGTTCACTACAGGTGTGTGTTGTTCACTAGTTACAGGTGTGTGTTGTTCACTAGTTACAGGTGTGTGTTGTTCACTAGTTACAGCTGTGTTGTTCACTAGTTATAGCTGTGTGTTGTTCACTAGTTACAGGTGTGTTGTTCACTAGTTACAGCTGTGTGTTGTTCACTAGTTACAGCTGTGTGTTATTCACTAGTTACAGGTGTGTTGTTCACTAGTTACAGGTGTGTGTTGTTCACTAGTTACAGGTGTGTTTTGTTCACTAGTTACATGTGTGTGTTGTTCACTAGTTACAGCTGTGTGTTGTTCACTAGTTACAGGTGTGTTGTTCACTAGTTACAGCTGTGTGTTGTTCACTAGTTACAGGTGTGTTGTTCACTAGTTACAGATGTGTGTTGTTCACTAGTTACAGGTGTGTGTTGTTCACTAGTTACAGGTGTGTGTTGTTCACTAGTTACAGATGTGTGTTGTTCACTAGTTACAGGTGTGTTGTTCACTAGTTACAGATGTGTGTTGTTCACTAGTTACAGGTGTGTGTTGTTCACTAGTTACAGCTGTGTGTTGTTCACTAGTTACAGGTGTGTGTTGTTCACTAGTTACAGATGTGTGTTGTTCACTAGCAGCTGTGTGTTGTTCACTAGTTACATCTGTGTGTTGTTCACTAGTTACATATGTGTGTTGTTCACTAGTTACAGGTGTGTGTTGTTCACTAGTTGCAGGTGTGTTGTTCACTAGTTACAGGTGTGTGCTGTTCACTAGTTACAGGTGTGTGTTGTTCACTAGTTACAGGTGTGTGTTGTTCACTAGTTACAGGTGTGTGTTGTTCACTAGTTACAGGTGTGTGTTGTTCACTAGTTACAGGTGTGTGCTGTTCACTAGTTACAGGTGTGTGTTGTTCACTAGTTACAGGTGTGTGTTGTTCACTAGTTACAGGTGTGTGCTGTTCACTAGTTACAGGTGTGTGTTGTTCACTACAGGTGTGTGTTGTTCACTAGTTACAGGTGTGTGTTGTTCACTAGTTACAGGTGTGTGTTGTTCACTAGTTACAGGTGTGTTCTGTTCACTAGTTACAGGTGTGTTTTGTTCACTAGTTACAGGTGTGTGTTGTTCACTAGTTACATGTGTGTGTTGTTCACTAGTTACAGGTGTGCTGTTCACTAGTTACAGGTGTGTTGTTCACTAGTTACAGGTGTGTTGTTCACTAGTTACAGGTGTGTGTGTGGTTCACTAGTTACAGGTGTGTGTGTGGTTCACTAGTTACAGGTGTGTTGTTCACTAGTTACAGGTGTGTGTTGTTCACTAGTTACAGGTGTGTGTTGTTCACTAGTTACAGGTGTGTGTTGTTCACCAGTTACAGGTGTGTGTTGTTCACTAGTTACAGGTGTGTGTTGTTCACTAGTTACAGGTGTGTTGTTCACTAGTTACATGTGTGTTGTTCACTAGTTACAGGTGTGTTGTTCACTAGTTACAGGTGTGTGTTGTTCACTAGTTACAGGTGTGTTGTTCACTAGTTACATGTGTGTGTTGTTCACTAGTTACAGGTGTGTTGTTCACTAGTTACAGGTGTGTGTTGTTCACTAGTTACAGGTGTGTGTTGTTCACTAGTTACAGGTGTGCTGTTCACTAGTTACAGGTGTGTTGTTCACTAGTTACAGGTGTGTTGTTCACTAGTTACATGTGTGTGTTGTTCACTAGTTACAGGTGTGTTGTTCACTAGTTACAGGTGTGTGTTGTTCACTAGTTACAGGTGTGTTGTTCACTACATGTGTGTGTTGTTCACTAGTTACAGGTGTGTGTTGTTCACTAGTTACAGGTGTGTGTTGTTCACTAGTTACAGGTGTGTGTTGTTCACTAGTTACAGCTGTGTTGTTCACTAGTTACAGGTGTGTGTTGTTCATTAGTTACAGGTGTGTGTTGTTCACTAGTTACCGGTGTGTTGTTCACTAGTTACAGGTGTGTTGTTCACTAGTTACAGGTGTGTGTGGTTCACTAGTTACAGGTGTGTTGTTCACTAGTTACATGTGTGTGTTGTTCACTAGTTACAGGTGTGTGTTGTTCACTAGTTACAGGTGTGTGTTGTTCACCAGTTACAGGTGTGTGTTGTTCACTAGTTACAGGTGTGTGTTGTTCACTAGTTACAGGTGTGTTGTTCACTAGTTACAGGTGTGTTGTTCACTAGTTACAGGTGTGTTGTTCACTAGTTACATGTGTGTGTTGTTCACTAGTTACAGGTGTGTTGTTCACTAGTTACAGGTGTGTGTTGTTCACTAGTTACAGGTGTGTGTTGTTCACTAGTTACAGGTGTGCTGTTCACTAGTTACAGGTGTGTTGTTCACTAGTTACAGGTGTGTTGTTCACTAGTTACATGTGTGTGTTGTTCACTAGTTACAGGTGTGTTGTTCACTAGTTACAGGTGTGTGTTGTTCACTAGTTACAGGTGTGTTGTTCACTACAGGTGTGTGTTGTTCACTAGTTACAGGTGTGTGTTGTTCACTAGTTACAGGTGTGTGTTGTTCACTAGTTACAGGTGTGTGTTGTTCACTAGTTACAGCTGTGTTGTTCACTAGTTACAGGTGTGTGTTGTTCACTAGTTACAGGTGTGTGTTGTTCACTAGTTACAGGTGTGTGTTGTTCACTAGTTACAGCTGTGTTGTTCACTAGTTACAGGTGTGTGTTGTTCATTAGTTACAGGTGTGTGTTGTTCACTAGTTACCGGTGTGTTGTTCACTAGTTACAGGTGTGTGTTGTTCACTAGTTACAGCTGTGTGTGGTGTTCACTAGTTACAGGTGTGTGTTGTTCACTAGTTACAGGTGTGTGTTGTTCACTAGTTACAGGTGTGTGTTGTTCACTAGTTACAGGTGTGTGTTGTTCACTAGTTAAAGGTGTGAGTTGTTCACTAGTTACATGTGTGGTTTATTCACTAGTTACAGGTGTGTTGTTCACTAGTTACAGGTGTGTGGTGTTCACTAGTTACAGGTGTGTGTTGTTCACTAGTTACAGGTGTGTGTTGTTCACTAGTTACAGGTGTGTGTTGTTCACTAGTTACAGGTGTGTGTTGTTCACTAGTTACATGTGTGTTTTGTTCACTAGTTACAGGTGTGTGTTGTTCACTAGTTACAGGTGTGTGTTGTTCACTAGTTACAGGTGTGTGTTGTTCACTAGTTACAGCTGTGTGTGTTGTTCACTAGTTACAGGTGTGTGTTGTTCACTAGTTACATGTGTGTGTTGTTCACTAGTTACAGGTGTGTTGTTCACTAGTTACATGTGTGTGTTGTTCACTAGTGACAGGTGTGTTGTTCACTAGTTACATGTGTGTGTTGTTCACTAGTTACAGCTGTGTTGTTCACTAGTTACATATGTGTGTTGTTCACTAGTTACAGGTGTGTGTTGTTCACTAGTTACAGGTGTGTTGTTCACTAGTTACAGGTGTGTGCTGTTCACTAGTTACAGGTGTGTGTTGTTCACTAGTTACAGGTGTGTGTTGTTCACTAGTTACAGGTGTGTGTTGTTCACTAGTTACAGGTGTGTGCTGTTCACTAGTTACAGGTGTGTGTTGTTCACTAGTTACAGGTGTGTGTTGTTCACTAGTTACAGGTGTGTGCTGTTCACTAGTTACAGGTGTGTGTTGTTCACTACAGGTGTGTGTTGTTCACTAGTTACAGGTGTGTGTTGTTCACTAGTTACAGGTGTGTGTTGTTCACTAGTTACAGGTGTGTTCTGTTCACTAGTTACAGGTGTGTTTTGTTCACTAGTTACAGGTGTGTGTTGTTCACTAGTTACATGTGTGTGTTGTTCACTAGTTACAGGTGTGCTGTTCACTAGTTACAGGTGTGTTGTTCACTAGTTACAGGTGTGTTGTTCACTAGTTACAGGTGTGTGTGTGGTTCACTAGTTACAGGTGTGTTGTTCACTAGTTACAGGTGTGTGTTGTTCACTAGTTACATGTGTGTGTTGTTCACTAGTTACAGGTGTGTGTTGTTCACCAGTTACAGGTGTGTGTTGTTCACTAGTTACAGGTGTGTGTTGTTCACTAGTTACAGGTGTGTTGTTCACTAGTTACATGTGTGTTGTTCACTAGTTACAGGTGTGTTGTTCACTAGTTACAGGTGTGTGTTGTTCACTAGTTACAGGTGTGTTGTTCACTAGTTACATGTGTGTGTTGTTCACTAGTTACAGGTGTGTTGTTCACTAGTTACAGGTGTGTGTTGTTCACTAGTTACAGGTGTGTTGTTCACTACAGGTGTGTGTTGTTCACTAGTTACAGGTGTGTGTTGTTCACTAGTTACAGGTGTGTGTTGTTCACTAGTTACAGGTGTGTGTTGTTCACTAGTTACAGGTGTGTGTTGTTCATTAGTTACAGGTGTGTGTTGTTCACTAGTTACAGGTGTGTGTTGTTCATTAGTTACAGGTGTGTGTTGTTCACTAGTTACCGGTGTGTTGTTCACTAGTTACAGGTGTGTGTTCTTCACTAGTTACATGTGTGTTGTTCACTAGTTACAGGTGTGTGTTGTTCACTAGTTACAGCTGTGTGTGGTGTTCACTAGTTACAGGTGTGTGTTGTTCACTAGTTACAGGTGTGTGTTGTTCACTAGTTACAGGTGTGTGTTGTTCACTAGTTACATGTGTGTGTGTTGTTCACTAGTTAAAGGTGTGGTTTGTTCACTAGTTGCAGGTGTGTTGTTCACTAGTTACAGGTGTGTTGTTCACTAGTTACAGGTGTGTGTTGTTCACTAGTTACAGGTGTGTGTTGTTCACTAGTTACAGGTGTGTGTTGTTCACTAGTTACATATGTGTGTTGTTCACTAGTTACAGGTGTGTGTTGTTCACTAGTTGCAGGTGTGTTGTTCACTAGTTACAGGTGTGTGCTGTTCACTAGTTACAGGTGTGTGTTGTTCACTAGTTACAGGTGTGTGTTGTTCACTAGTTACAGGTGTGTGTTGTTCACTAGTTACAGGTGTGTGTTGTTCACTAGTTACAGGTGTGTGCTGTTCACTAGTTACAGGTGTGTGTTGTTCACTAGTTACAGGTGTGTGTTGTTCACTAGTTACAGGTGTGTGCTGTTCACTAGTTACAGGTGTGTGTTGTTCACTACAGGTGTGTGTTGTTCACTAGTTACAGGTGTGTGTTGTTCACTAGTTACAGGTGTGTGTTGTTCACTAGTTACAGGTGTGTTCTGTTCACTAGTTACAGGTGTGTTTTGTTCACTAGTTACAGGTGTGTGTTGTTCACTAGTTACATGTGTGTGTTGTTCACTAGTTACAGGTGTGCTGTTCACTAGTTACAGGTGTGTTGTTCACTAGTTACAGGTGTGTTGTTCACTAGTTACAGGTGTGTGTGTGGTTCACTAGTTACAGGTGTGTGTGTGGTTCACTAGTTACAGGTGTGTTGTTCACTAGTTACAGGTGTGTGTTGTTCACTAGTTACAGGTGTGTGTTGTTCACTAGTTACAGGTGTGTGTTGTTCACCAGTTACAGGTGTGTGTTGTTCACTAGTTACAGGTGTGTGTTGTTCACTAGTTACAGGTGTGTTGTTCACTAGTTACATGTGTGTTGTTCACTAGTTACAGGTGTGTTGTTCACTAGTTACAGGTGTGTGTTGTTCACTAGTTACAGGTGTGTTGTTCACTAGTTACATGTGTGTGTTGTTCACTAGTTACAGGTGTGTTGTTCACTAGTTACAGGTGTGTGTTGTTCACTAGTTACAGGTGTGTGTTGTTCACTAGTTACAGGTGTGCTGTTCACTAGTTACAGGTGTGTTGTTCACTAGTTACAGGTGTGTTGTTCACTAGTTACATGTGTGTGTTGTTCACTAGTTACAGGTGTGTTGTTCACTAGTTACAGGTGTGTGTTGTTCACTAGTTACAGGTGTGTTGTTCACTACATGTGTGTGTTGTTCACTAGTTACAGGTGTGTGTTGTTCACTAGTTACAGGTGTGTGTTGTTCACTAGTTACAGGTGTGTGTTGTTCACTAGTTACAGCTGTGTTGTTCACTAGTTACAGGTGTGTGTTGTTCATTAGTTACAGGTGTGTGTTGTTCACTAGTTACCGGTGTGTTGTTCACTAGTTACAGGTGTGTTGTTCACTAGTTACAGGTGTGTGTGGTTCACTAGTTACAGGTGTGTTGTTCACTAGTTACATGTGTGTGTTGTTCACTAGTTACAGGTGTGTTGTTCACTAGTTACAGGTGTGTGTTGTTCACTAGTTACAGGTGTGTGTTGTTCACTAGTTACAGGTGTGTGTTGTTCACTAGTTACAGATGTGTGTTGTTCACTAGTTACAGGTGTGTTGTTCACTAGTTACAGATGTGTGTTGTTCACTAGTTACAGGTGTGTGTTGTTCACTAGTTACAGCTGTGTGTTGTTCACTAGTTACAGGTGTGTGTTGTTCACTAGTTACAGATGTGTGTTGTTCACTAGCAGCTGTGTGTTGTTCACTAGTTACATCTGTGTGTTGTTCACTAGTTACATATGTGTGTTGTTCACTAGTTACAGGTGTGTGTTGTTCACTAGTTGCAGGTGTGTTGTTCACTAGTTACAGGTGTGTGATGTTCACTAGTTACAGGTGTGTGTTGTTCACTAGTTACAGGTGTGTGTTGTTCACTAGTTACAGGTGTGTGTTGTTCACTAGTTACAGGTGTGTGTTGTTCACTAGTTACAGGTGTGTGCTGTTCACTAGTTACAGGTGTGTGTTGTTCACTAGTTACAGGTGTGTGTTGTTCACTAGTTACAGGTGTGTGCTGTTCACTAGTTACAGGTGTGTGTTGTTCACTACAGGTGTGTGTTGTTCACTAGTTACAGGTGTGTGTTGTTCACTAGTTACAGGTGTGTGTTGTTCACTAGTTACAGGTGTGTTCTGTTCACTAGTTACAGGTGTGTTTTGTTCACTAGTTACAGGTGTGTGTTGTTCACTAGTTACATGTGTGTGTTGTTCACTAGTTACAGGTGTGCTGTTCACTAGTTACAGGTGTGTTGTTCACTAGTTACAGGTGTGTTGTTCACTAGTTACAGGTGTGTGTGTGGTTCACTAGTTACAGGTGTGTGTGTGGTTCACTAGTTACAGGTGTGTTGTTCACTAGTTACAGGTGTGTGTTGTTCACTAGTTACAGGTGTGTGTTGTTCACTAGTTACAGGTGTGTGTTGTTCACCAGTTACAGGTGTGTGTTGTTCACTAGTTACAGGTGTGTGTTGTTCACTAGTTACAGGTGTGTTGTTCACTAGTTACATGTGTGTTGTTCACTAGTTACAGGTGTGTTGTTCACTAGTTACAGGTGTGTGTTGTTCACTAGTTACAGGTGTGTTGTTCACTAGTTACATGTGTGTGTTGTTCACTAGTTACAGGTGTGTTGTTCACTAGTTACAGGTGTGTGTTGTTCACTAGTTACAGGTGTGTGTTGTTCACTAGTTACAGGTGTGCTGTTCACTAGTTACAGGTGTGTTGTTCACTAGTTACAGGTGTGTTGTTCACTAGTTACATGTGTGTGTTGTTCACTAGTTACAGGTGTGTTGTTCACTAGTTACAGGTGTGTGTTGTTCACTAGTTACAGGTGTGTTGTTCACTACATGTGTGTGTTGTTCACTAGTTACAGGTGTGTGTTGTTCACTAGTTACAGGTGTGTGTTGTTCACTAGTTACAGGTGTGTGTTGTTCACTAGTTACAGCTGTGTTGTTCACTAGTTACAGGTGTGTGTTGTTCATTAGTTACAGGTGTGTGTTGTTCACTAGTTACCGGTGTGTTGTTCACTAGTTACAGGTGTGTTGTTCACTAGTTACAGGTGTGTGTGGTTCACTAGTTACAGGTGTGTTGTTCACTAGTTACATGTGTGTGTTGTTCACTAGTTACAGGTGTGTGTTGTTCACTAGTTACAGGTGTGTGTTGTTCACCAGTTACAGGTGTGTGTTGTTCACTAGTTACAGGTGTGTGTTGTTCACTAGTTACAGGTGTGTTGTTCACTAGTTACAGGTGTGTTGTTCACTAGTTACAGGTGTGTTGTTCACTAGTTACAGGTGTGTGTTGTTCACTAGTTACAGGTGTGTTGTTCACTAGTTACAGGTGTGTGTTGTTCACTAGTTACAGGTGTGTGTTGTTCACTAGTTACAGGTGTGCTGTTCACTAGTTACAGGTGTGTTGTTCACTAGTTACAGGTGTGTTGTTCACTAGTTACATGTGTGTGTTGTTCACTAGTTACAGGTGTGTTGTTCACTAGTTACAGGTGTGTGTTGTTCACTAGTTACAGGTGTGTTGTTCACTACAGGTGTGTGTTGTTCACTAGTTACAGGTGTGTGTTGTTCACTAGTTACAGGTGTGTGTTGTTCACTAGTTACAGGTGTGTGTTGTTCACTAGTTACAGCTGTGTTGTTCACTAGTTACAGGTGTGTGTTGTTCATTAGTTACAGGTGTGTGTTGTTCACTAGTTACCGGTGTGTTGTTCACTAGTTACAGGTGTGTGTTGTTCACTAGTTACAGCTGTGTGTGGTGTTCACTAGTTACAGGTGTGTGTTGTTCACTAGTTACAGGTGTGTGTTGTTCACTAGTTACAGGTGTGTGTTGTTCACTAGTTACAGGTGTGTGTTGTTCACTAGTTAAAGGTGTGAGTTGTTCACTAGTTACAGGTGTGGTTTATTCACTAGTTACAGGTGTGTTGTTCACTAGTTACAGGTGTGTGGTGTTCACTAGTTACAGGTGTGTGTTGTTCACTAGTTACAGGTGTGTGTTGTTCACTAGTTACAGGTGTGTGTTGTTCACTAGTTACAGGTGTGTGTTGTTCACTAGTTACATGTGTGTTTTGTTCACTAGTTACAGGTGTGTGTTGTTCACTAGTTACAGGTGTGTGTTGTTCACTAGTTACAGGTGTGTGTTGTTCACTAGTTACAGCTGTGTGTGTTGTTCACTAGTTACAGGTGTGTGTTGTTCACTAGTTACATGTGTGTGTTGTTCACTAGTTACAGGTGTGTTGTTCACTAGTTACATGTGTGTGTTGTTCACTAGTGACAGGTGTGTTGTTCACTAGTTACATGTGTGTGTTGTTCACTAGTTACAGCTGTGTTGTTCACTAGTTACATATGTGTGTTGTTCACTAGTTACAGGTGTGTGTTGTTCACTAGTTACAGGTGTGTTGTTCACTAGTTACAGGTGTGTGCTGTTCACTAGTTACAGGTGTGTGTTGTTCACTAGTTACAGGTGTGTGTTGTTCACTAGTTACAGGTGTGTGTTGTTCACTAGTTACAGGTGTGTGTTGTTCACTAGTTACAGGTGTGTGCTGTTCACTAGTTACAGGTGTGTGTTGTTCACTAGTTACAGGTGTGTGTTGTTCACTAGTTACAGGTGTGTGCTGTTCACTAGTTACAGGTGTGTGTTGTTCACTACAGGTGTGTGTTGTTCACTAGTTACAGGTGTGTGTTGTTCACTAGTTACAGGTGTGTGTTGTTCACTAGTTACAGGTGTGTTCTGTTCACTAGTTACAGGTGTGTTTTGTTCACTAGTTACAGGTGTGTGTTGTTCACTAGTTACATGTGTGTGTTGTTCACTAGTTACAGGTGTGCTGTTCACTAGTTACAGGTGTGTTGTTCACTAGTTACAGGTGTGTTGTTCACTAGTTACAGGTGTGTGTGTGGTTCACTAGTTACAGGTGTGTTGTTCACTAGTTACAGGTGTGTGTTGTTCACTAGTTACATGTGTGTGTTGTTCACTAGTTACAGGTGTGTGTTGTTCACCAGTTACAGGTGTGTGTTGTTCACTAGTTACAGGTGTGTGTTGTTCACCAGTTACAGGTGTGTGTTGTTCACAAGTTACAGGTGTGTGTTGTTCACTAGTTAAAGGTGTGGTTTGTTCACTAGTTACAGGTGTGTGTTGTTCACTAGTTACAGCTGTGTGTGGTGTTCACTAGTTACAGGTGTGTGTTGTTCACTAGTTACAGGTGTGTGTTGTTCACTAGTTAAAGGTGTGAGTTGTTCACTAGTTACAGGTGTGGTTTGTTCACTAGTTACAGGTGTGTTTTGTTCACTAGTTACAGGTGTGTGTTGTTCACTAGTTACAGGTGTGTGTTGTTCACTAGTTACAGGTGTGTGTTGTTCACTAGTTGCAGGTGTGTGTTGTTCACTAGTTACAGGTGTGTTGTTCACTAGTTACAGTTGTGTGTTGTTCACTAGTTACAGTTGTGTGTTGTTCACTAGTTACATAGTTACAGGTGTGTGTTGTTCACTAGTTACAGGTGTGTGTTGTTCACTAGTTACAGCTGTATTGTTCACTAGTTACATGTGTGTGTTGTTCACTAGTTACAGTTGTGTGTTGTTCACTAGTTACAGCTGTATTGTTCACTAGTTACAGGTGTGTTGTTCACTAGTTACAGTTGTGTGTTGTTCACTAGTTACAGGTGTGTGTTGTTCACTAGTTACAGGTGTGTGTTGTTCACTAGTTACAGGTGTGTGTTGTTCACTAGTTGCATGTGTGTGTTGTTCACTAGTTACAGGTGTGTTGTTCACTAGTTACAGGTGTGTTGTTCACTAGTTACAGGTGTGTGTTGTTCACTAGTTACAGGTGTGTGTTGTTCACTAGTTACAGGTGTGTTGTTCACTAGTTACAGGTGTGTTGTTCACTAGTTACATGTGTGTGTTGTTCACTAGTTACAGGTGTGTGTTGTTCACTAGTTACAGGTGTGTGTTGTTCACTAGTTACATGTGTGTGTTGTTCACCAGTTACAGGTGTGTGTTGTTCACTAGTTACATGTGTGTGTTGTTCACTAGTTACAGGTGTGTTGTTCACTAGTTACAGGTGTGTTGTTCACTAGTTACAGGTGTGTTGTAATAGTTACAGGTGTGTTGTTCACTAGTTACAGGTGTGTGTTGTTCACTAGTTACAGGTGTGCTGTTCACTAGTTACAGGTGTGTTGTTCACTAGTTACAGGTGTGTTGTTCACTAGTTACATGTGTGTGTTGTTGTGGACTTCAGGAGGTCGGGGGTCAAGGACTACAGCCCCCTCAGCATCGACGGGGCACCGGTTGAGAGAGTCAACAGCTTCAAGTACCTCGGGGCCTACATATCCGAGGACTTGACATGGACCACACACATTAACAGTGTTGTGAAGAAGGCACGACAACGCCTCTACTTCCTCAGGCGCCTAAGGAAGTTCCAAGTCAGCCAGAAGATCCTTAAGAACTTCTACTCATGTACAATAGAGAGCATATTGACCGGCAACATCACCTCCTGGTTTGGGAATAGCACTGCACAAGACCAAAGCAGACTACAAAGAGTGACACGTTCAGCCGAACGCACAATTGGAGGGGGGCTCCCCACCCTCCAGAACATTTACTACAAGCGTTGCAAGGGCAAGGCTAAGAGAATCATTAAAGACTCCAGTCACCCGAACAACTGCCTCTTTGAACTGCTGCGGTCAGGCAAGCGATACCGGAGTCTCAAGGCAAGCACAGAAAGACTCAGAAGAAGCTTCTATCCCCAGGCCATCAGGCTGCTAAACGAACAATGAATGAACACTACACAACAACAACCACCAAACGCACATAGCACACACATCCACACGCACACACCCACTTTAAACAAACACACTGTAGCACCCACTCCACACACTTTATAGCACACACCCACTTTAAACAAACACACTGTAGCACCCACTCCCCACACTTTATATTTATATTTATGGATGAAGGATTGCACTACAACTCGTACACCTTACTGTAAATTGTACCTAAAATTGTACCTCATCCCATTTCTGCTTTGCACTAGATAGTACTGTACATTAGTACACTGCATAGTATTGTGTATTGTATATTATATGGTAACTCAGAACATTGTACATATGTCTATACCGAACACTGTGACCTCATTTTCTTCTTCTAAATTCATGCTATATTATGTTATTATGTTATTTGATACTATCTTGTCTAGCACAGTCTCTGGAGCGTAACAGTAAGAAGCATTTTGTATGAAAGTATTCTGTACTTCTGTATGACAACTATTAAAGAACTTGAACTTGACTTGTTCACTAGTTACAGGTGTGTTGTTCACTAGTTACAGGTGTGTGTTGTTCACTAGTTACAGGTGTGTTGTTCACTACAGGTGTGTGTTGTTCACTAGTTACAGGTGTGTGTTGTTCACTAGTTACAGGTGTGTGTTGTTCACTAGTTACAGCTGTGTTGTTCACTAGTTATAGCTGTGTGTTGTTCACTAGTTACAGGTGTGTTGTTCACTAGTTACAGCTGTGTGTTGTTCACTAGTTACAGCTGTGTGTTATTCACTAGTTACATGTGTGTTGTTCACTAGTTACAGGTGTGTGGTGTTCACTAGTTACAGGTGTGTTTTGTTCACTAGTTACAGGTGTGTTGTTCACTAGTTACAGGTGTGTGTTGTTCACTAGTTACAGGTGTGTTGTTCACTACAGGTGTGTGTTGTTCACTAGTTACAGGTGTGTGTTGTTCACTAGTTACAGGTGTGTGTTGTTCACTAGTTACAGCTGTGTTGTTCACTAGTTACAGGTGTGTGTTGTTCACTAGTTACAGGTGTGTGTTGTTCACTAGTTACAGGTGTGTGCTGTTCACTAGTTACAGGTGTGTGTTGTTCACTACAGGTGTGTGTTGTTCACTAGTTACAGGTGTGTGTTGTTCACTAGTTACAGGTGTGTGTTGTTCACTAGTTACAGGTGTGTTCTGTTCACTAGTTACAGGTGTGTTTTGTTCACTAGTTACAGGTGTGTGTTGTTCACTAGTTACATGTGTGTGTTGTTCACTAGTTACAGGTGTGCTGTTCACTAGTTACAGGTATGTTGTTCACTAGTTACAGGTGTGTTGTTCACTAGTTACAGGTGTGTGTGTGGTTCACTAGTTACAGGTGTGTTGTTCACTAGTTACAGGTGTGTGTTGTTCACTAGTTACAGGTGTGTGTTGTTCACTAGTTACAGGTGTGTGTTGTTCACCAGTTACAGGTGTGTGTTGTTCACAAGTTACAGGTGTGTGTTGTTCACTAGTTACAGGTGTGTTGTTCACTAGTTACATGTGTGTTGTTCACTAGTTACAGGTGTGTTGTTCACTAGTTACAGGTGTGTGTTGTTCACTAGTTACAGGTGTGTTGTTCACTAGTTACATGTGTGTGTTGTTCACTAGTTACAGGTGTGTTGTTCACTAGTTACAGGTGTGTGTTGTTCACTAGTTACAGGTGTGTTGTTCACTACAGGTGTGTGTTGTTCACTAGTTACAGGTGTGTGTTGTTCACTAGTTACAGGTGTGTGTTGTTCACTAGTTACAGGTGTGTGTTGTTCACTAGTTACAGGTGTGTGTTGTTCATTAGTTACAGGTGTGTGTTGTTCACTAGTTACAGGTGTGTGTTGTTCATTAGTTACAGGTGTGTGTTGTTCACTAGTTACCGGTGTGTTGTTCACTAGTTACAGGTGTGTGTTCTTCACTAGTTACATGTGTGTTGTTCACTAGTTACAGGTGTGTGTTGTTCACTAGTTACAGCTGTGTGTGGTGTTCACTAGTTACAGGTGTGTGTTGTTCACTAGTTACAGGTGTGTGTTGTTCACTAGTTACAGGTGTGTGTTGTTCACTAGTTACAGGTGTGTGTGTTGTTCACTAGTTAAAGGTGTGGTTTGTTCACTAGTTACAGGTGTGTTGTTCACTAGTTACAGGTGTGTGTTGTTCACTAGTTACAGGTGTGTGTTGTTCACTAGTTACAGGTGTGTTGTTCACTACAGGTGTGTGTTGTTCACTAGTTACAGGTGTGTGTTGTTCACTAGTTACAGGTGTGTGTTGTTCACTAGTTACAGCTGTGTTGTTCACTAGTTATAGCTGTGTGTTGTTCACTAGTTACAGGTGTGTTGTTCACTAGTTACAGCTGTGTGTTGTTCACTAGTTACAGCTGTGTGTTATTCACTAGTTACATGTGTGTTGTTCACTAGTTACAGGTGTGTGTTGTTCACTAGTTACAGGTGTGTTTTGTTCACTAGTTACAGGTGTGTTGTTCACTAGTTACAGGTGTGTGTTGTTCACTAGTTACAGGTGTGTTGTTCACTACAGGTGTGTGTTGTTCACTAGTTACAGGTGTGTGTTGTTCACTAGTTACAGGTGTGTGTTGTTCACTAGTTACAGCTGTGTTGTTCACTAGTTATAGCTGTGTGTTGTTCACTAGTTACAGGTGTGTTGTTCACTAGTTACAGCTGTGTGTTGTTCACTAGTTACAGCTGTGTGTTATTCACTAGTTACAGGTGTGTTGTTCACTAGTTACAGGTGTGTGTTGTTCACTAGTTACAGGTGTGTTTTGTTCACTAGTTACATGTGTGTGTTGTTCACTAGTTACAGCTGTGTGTTGTTCACTAGTTACAGGTGTGTTGTTCACTAGTTACAGCTGTGTATTGTTCACTAGTTACAGGTGTGTTGTTCACTAGTTACAGATGTGTGTTGTTCACTAGTTACAGGTGTGTGTTGTTCACTAGTTACAGGTGTGTGTTGTTCACTAGTTACAGATGTGTGTTGTTCACTAGTTACAGGTGTGTTGTTCACTAGTTACAGATGTGTGTTGTTCACTAGTTACAGGTGTGTGTTGTTCACTAGTTACAGCTGTGTGTTGTTCACTAGTTACAGGTGTGTGTTGTTCACTAGTTACAGATGTGTGTTGTTCACTAGCAGCTGTGTGTTGTTCACTAGTTACATCTGTGTGTTGTTCACTAGTTACATATGTGTGTTGTTCACTAGTTACAGGTGTGTGTTGTTCACTAGTTACAGGTGTGTTGTTCACTAGTTACAGGTGTGTGCTGTTCACTAGTTACAGGTGTGTGTTGTTCACTAGTTACAGGTGTGTGTTGTTCACTAGTTACAGGTGTGTGTTGTTCACTAGTTACAGGTGTGTGTTGTTCACTAGTTACAGGTGTGTGCTGTTCACTAGTTACAGGTGTGTGTTGTTCACTAGTTACAGGTGTGTGTTGTTCACTAGTTACAGGTGTGTGCTGTTCACTAGTTACAGGTGTGTGTTGTTCACTACAGGTGTGTGTTGTTCACTAGTTACAGGTGTGTGTTGTTCACTAGTTACAGGTGTGTGTTGTTCACTAGTTACAGGTGTGTTCTGTTCACTAGTTACAGGTGTGTTTTGTTCACTAGTTACAGGTGTGTGTTGTTCACTAGTTACATGTGTGTGTTGTTCACTAGTTACAGGTGTGCTGTTCACTAGTTACAGGTGTGTTGTTCACTAGTTACAGGTGTGTTGTTCACTAGTTACAGGTGTGTGTGTGGTTCACTAGTTACAGGTGTGTGTGTGGTTCACTAGTTACAGGTGTGTTGTTCACTAGTTACAGGTGTGTGTTGTTCACTAGTTACAGGTGTGTGTTGTTCACTAGTTACAGGTGTGTGTTGTTCACCAGTTACAGGTGTGTGTTGTTCACTAGTTACAGGTGTGTGTTGTTCACTAGTTACAGGTGTGTTGTTCACTAGTTACATGTGTGTTGTTCACTAGTTACAGGTGTGTGTTGTTCACTAGTTACAGCTGTGTGTTGTTCACTAGTTACAGGTGTGTGTTGTTCACTAGTTACAGATGTGTGTTGTTCACTAGCAGCTGTGTGTTGTTCACTAGTTACATCTGTGTGTTGTTCACTAGTTACATATGTGTGTTGTTCACTAGTTACAGGTGTGTGTTGTTCACTAGTTGCAGGTGTGTTGTTCACTAGTTACAGGTGTGTGATGTTCACTAGTTACAGGTGTGTGTTGTTCACTAGTTACAGGTGTGTGTTGTTCACTAGTTACAGGTGTGTGTTGTTCACTAGTTACAGGTGTGTGTTGTTCACTAGTTACAGGTGTGTGCTGTTCACTAGTTACAGGTGTGTGTTGTTCACTAGTTACAGGTGTGTGTTGTTCACTAGTTACAGGTGTGTGCTGTTCACTAGTTACAGGTGTGTGTTGTTCACTACAGGTGTGTGTTGTTCACTAGTTACAGGTGTGTGTTGTTCACTAGTTACAGGTGTGTGTTGTTCACTAGTTACAGGTGTGTTCTGTTCACTAGTTACAGGTGTGTTTTGTTCACTAGTTACAGGTGTGTGTTGTTCACTAGTTACATGTGTGTGTTGTTCACTAGTTACAGGTGTGCTGTTCACTAGTTACAGGTGTGTTGTTCACTAGTTACAGGTGTGTTGTTCACTAGTTACAGGTGTGTGTGTGGTTCACTAGTTACAGGTGTGTGTGTGGTTCACTAGTTACAGGTGTGTTGTTCACTAGTTACAGGTGTGTGTTGTTCACTAGTTACAGGTGTGTGTTGTTCACTAGTTACAGGTGTGTGTTGTTCACCAGTTACAGGTGTGTGTTGTTCACTAGTTACAGGTGTGTGTTGTTCACTAGTTACAGGTGTGTTGTTCACTAGTTACATGTGTGTTGTTCACTAGTTACAGGTGTGTTGTTCACTAGTTACAGGTGTGTGTTGTTCACTAGTTACAGGTGTGTTGTTCACTAGTTACATGTGTGTGTTGTTCACTAGTTACAGGTGTGTTGTTCACTAGTTACAGGTGTGTGTTGTTCACTAGTTACAGGTGTGTGTTGTTCACTAGTTACAGGTGTGCTGTTCACTAGTTACAGGTGTGTTGTTCACTAGTTACAGGTGTGTTGTTCACTAGTTACATGTGTGTGTTGTTCACTAGTTACAGGTGTGTTGTTCACTAGTTACAGGTGTGTGTTGTTCACTAGTTACAGGTGTGTTGTTCACTACATGTGTGTGTTGTTCACTAGTTACAGGTGTGTGTTGTTCACTAGTTACAGGTGTGTGTTGTTCACTAGTTACAGGTGTGTGTTGTTCACTAGTTACAGCTGTGTTGTTCACTAGTTACAGGTGTGTGTTGTTCATTAGTTACAGGTGTGTGTTGTTCACTAGTTACCGGTGTGTTGTTCACTAGTTACAGGTGTGTTGTTCACTAGTTACAGGTGTGTGTGGTTCACTAGTTACAGGTGTGTTGTTCACTAGTTACATGTGTGTGTTGTTCACTAGTTACAGGTGTGTGTTGTTCACTAGTTACAGGTGTGTGTTGTTCACCAGTTACAGGTGTGTGTTGTTCACTAGTTACAGGTGTGTGTTGTTCACTAGTTACAGGTGTGTTGTTCACTAGTTACAGGTGTGTTGTTCACTAGTTACAGGTGTGTTGTTCACTAGTTACAGGTGTGTGTTGTTCACTAGTTACAGGTGTGTTGTTCACTAGTTACAGGTGTGTGTTGTTCACTAGTTACAGGTGTGTGTTGTTCACTAGTTACAGGTGTGCTGTTCACTAGTTACAGGTGTGTTGTTCACTAGTTACAGGTGTGTTGTTCACTAGTTACATGTGTGTGTTGTTCACTAGTTACAGGTGTGTTGTTCACTAGTTACAGGTGTGTGTTGTTCACTAGTTACAGGTGTGTTGTTCACTACAGGTGTGTGTTGTTCACTAGTTACAGGTGTGTGTTGTTCACTAGTTACAGGTGTGTGTTGTTCACTAGTTACAGGTGTGTGTTGTTCACTAGTTACAGCTGTGTTGTTCACTAGTTACAGGTGTGTGTTGTTCATTAGTTACAGGTGTGTGTTGTTCACTAGTTACCGGTGTGTTGTTCACTAGTTACAGGTGTGTGTTGTTCACTAGTTACAGCTGTGTGTGGTGTTCACTAGTTACAGGTGTGTGTTGTTCACTAGTTACAGGTGTGTGTTGTTCACTAGTTACAGGTGTGTGTTGTTCACTAGTTACAGGTGTGTGTTGTGTGGTTGTTCACTAGGGGGGGTTATGTAGTAATGTTAAGGGTGAGTTGTAACTAGTTACAGGTTGTGGTTTATTCACTAGTTACAGTGTGTTGTTCACTAGTTACAGGTGTTGTTGTCACTAGTTACAGGTGTGTGTTGTCCCTGAGTTACAGGTGTGTGTTGTTCACTAGTTACAGTGTGTGTTGTTCACTAGTTACAGGTGTGTGTTGTTCACTAGTTACAGGTGTGTGTTGTTCACTAGTTACATGTGTGTTTTGTTCACTAGTTACAGGTGTGTGTTGTTCACTAGTTACAGGTGTGTGTTGTTCACTAGTTACAGGTGTGTGTTGTTCACTAGTTACAGCTGTGTGTGTTGTTCACTAGTTACAGGTGTGTGTTGTTCACTAGTTACATGTGTGTGTTGTTCACTAGTTACAGGTGTGTTGTTCACTAGTTACATGTGTGTGTTGTTCACTAGTGACAGGTGTGTTGTTCACTAGTTACATGTGTGTGTTGTTCACTAGTTACAGCTGTGTTGTTCACTAGTTACATATGTGTGTTGTTCACTAGTTACAGGTGTGTGTTGTTCACTAGTTACAGGTGTGTTGTTCACTAGTTACAGGTGTGTGCTGTTCACTAGTTACAGGTGTGTGTTGTTCACTAGTTACAGGTGTGTGCTGTTCACTAGTTACAGGTGTGTGTTGTTCACTACAGGTGTGTGTTGTTCACTAGTTACAGGTGTGTGTTGTTCACTAGTTACAGGTGTGTGTTGTTCACTAGTTACAGGTGTGTTCTGTTCACTAGTTACAGGTGTGTTTTGTTCACTAGTTACAGGTGTGTGTTGTTCACTAGTTACATGTGTGTGTTGTTCACTAGTTACAGGTGTGCTGTTCACTAGTTACAGGTGTGTTGTTCACTAGTTACAGGTGTGTTGTGGTTCACTAGTTACAGGTGTGTTGTTCACTAGTTACAGGTGTGTGTTGTTCACTAGTTACATGTGTGTGTTGTTCACTAGTTACAGGTGTGTGTTGTTCACCAGTTACAGGTGTGTGTTGTTCACTAGTTACAGGTGTGTGTTGTTCACCAGTTACAGGTGTGTGTTGTTCACAAGTTACAGGTGTGTGTTGTTCACTAGTTAAAGGTGTGGTTTGTTCACTAGTTACAGGTGTGTGTTGTTCACTAGTTACAGCTGTGTGTGGTGTTCACTAGTTACAGGTGTGTGTTGTTCACTAGTTACAGGTGTGTGTTGTTCACTAGTTAAAGGTGTGAGTTGTTCACTAGTTACAGGTGTGGTTTGTTCACTAGTTACAGGTGTGTTTTGTTCACTAGTTACAGGTGTGTGTTGTTCACTAGTTACAGGTGTGTGTTGTTCACTAGTTACAGGTGTGTGTTGTTCACTAGTTGCAGGTGTGTGTTGTTCACTAGTTACAGGTGTGTTGTTCACTAGTTACAGTTGTGTGTTGTTCACTAGTTACAGTTGTGTGTTGTTCACTAGTTACATAGTTACAGGTGTGTGTTGTTCACTAGTTACAGGTGTGTGTTGTTCACTAGTTACAGCTGTATTGTTCACTAGTTACATGTGTGTGTTGTTCACTAGTTACAGTTGTGTGTTGTTCACTAGTTACAGCTGTATTGTTCACTAGTTACAGGTGTGTTGTTCACTAGTTACAGTTGTGTGTTGTTCACTAGTTACATGTGTGTGTTGTTCACTAGTTACAGGTGTGTGTTGTTCACTAGTTACAGGTGTGTGTTGTTCACTAGTTGCATGTGTGTGTTGTTCACTAGTTACAGGTGTGTTGTTCACTAGTTACAGGTGTGTTGTTCACTAGTTACAGGTGTGTGTTGTTCACTAGTTACAGGTGTGTGTTGTTCACTAGTTACAGGTGTGTTGTTCACTAGTTACAGGTGTGTTGTTCACTAGTTACATGTGTGTGTTGTTCACTAGTTACAGGTGTGTGTTGTTCACTAGTTACAGGTGTGTGTTGTTCACTAGTTACATGTGTGTGTTGTTCACCAGTTACAGGTGTGTGTTGTTCACTAGTTACATGTGTGTGTTGTTCACTAGTTACAGGTGTGTTGTTCACTAGTTACAGGTGTGTTGTTCACTAGTTACAGGTGTGTTGTAATAGTTACAGGTGTGTTGTTCACTAGTTACAGGTGTGTGTTGTTCACTAGTTACAGGTGTGCTGTTCACTAGTTACAGGTGTGTTGTTCACTAGTTACAGGTGTGTTGTTCACTAGTTACATGTGTGTGTTGTTGTGGACTTCAGGAGGTCGGGGGTCAAGGACTACAGCCCCCTCAGCATCGACGGGGCACCGGTTGAGAGAGTCAACAGCTTCAAGTACCTCGGGGCCTACATATCCGAGGACTTGACATGGACCACACACATTAACAGTGTTGTGAAGAAGGCACGACAACGCCTCTACTTCCTCAGGCGCCTAAGGAAGTTCCAAGTCAGCCAGAAGATCCTTAAGAACTTCTACTCATGTACAATAGAGAGCATATTGACCGGCAACATCACCTCCTGGTTTGGGAATAGCACTGCACAAGACCAAAGCAGACTACAAAGAGTGACACGTTCAGCCGAACGCACAATTGGAGGGGGGCTCCCCACCCTCCAGAACATTTACTACAAGCGTTGCAAGGGCAAGGCTAAGAGAATCATTAAAGACTCCAGTCACCCGAACAACTGCCTCTTTGAACTGCTGCGGTCAGGCAAGCGATACCGGAGTCTCAAGGCAAGCACAGAAAGACTCAGAAGAAGCTTCTATCCCCAGGCCATCAGGCTGCTAAACGAACAATGAATGAACACTACACAACAACAACCACCAAACGCACATAGCACACACATCCACACGCACACACCCACTTTAAACAAACACACTGTAGCACCCACTCCACACACTTTATAGCACACACCCACTTTAAACAAACACACTGTAGCACCCACTCCCCACACTTTATATTTATATTTATGGATGAAGGATTGCACTACAACTCGTACACCTTACTGTAAATTGTACCTAAAATTGTACCTCATCCCATTTCTGCTTTGCACTAGATAGTACTGTACATTAGTACACTGCATAGTATTGTGTATTGTATATTATATGGTAACTCAGAACATTGTACATATGTCTATACCGAACACTGTGACCTCATTTTCTTCTTCTAAATTCATGCTATATTATGTTATTATGTTATTTGATACTATCTTGTCTAGCACAGTCTCTGGAGCGTAACAGTAAGAAGCATTTTGTATGAAAGTATTCTGTACTTCTGTATGACAACTATTAAAGAACTTGAACTTGACTTGTTCACTAGTTACAGGTGTGTTGTTCACTAGTTACAGGTGTGTGTTGTTCACTAGTTACAGGTGTGTTGTTCACTACAGGTGTGTGTTGTTCACTAGTTACAGGTGTGTGTTGTTCACTAGTTACAGGTGTGTGTTGTTCACTAGTTACAGCTGTGTTGTTCACTAGTTATAGCTGTGTGTTGTTCACTAGTTACAGGTGTGTTGTTCACTAGTTACAGCTGTGTGTTGTTCACTAGTTACAGCTGTGTGTTATTCACTAGTTACATGTGTGTTGTTCACTAGTTACAGGTGTGTGGTGTTCACTAGTTACAGGTGTGTTTTGTTCACTAGTTACAGGTGTGTTGTTCACTAGTTACAGGTGTGTGTTGTTCACTAGTTACAGGTGTGTTGTTCACTACAGGTGTGTGTTGTTCACTAGTTACAGGTGTGTGTTGTTCACTAGTTACAGGTGTGTGTTGTTCACTAGTTACAGCTGTGTTGTTCACTAGTTACAGGTGTGTGTTGTTCACTAGTTACAGGTGTGTGTTGTTCACTAGTTACAGGTGTGTGCTGTTCACTAGTTACAGGTGTGTGTTGTTCACTACAGGTGTGTGTTGTTCACTAGTTACAGGTGTGTGTTGTTCACTAGTTACAGGTGTGTGTTGTTCACTAGTTACAGGTGTGTTCTGTTCACTAGTTACAGGTGTGTTTTGTTCACTAGTTACAGGTGTGTGTTGTTCACTAGTTACATGTGTGTGTTGTTCACTAGTTACAGGTGTGCTGTTCACTAGTTACAGGTATGTTGTTCACTAGTTACAGGTGTGTTGTTCACTAGTTACAGGTGTGTGTGTGGTTCACTAGTTACAGGTGTGTTGTTCACTAGTTACAGGTGTGTGTTGTTCACTAGTTACAGGTGTGTGTTGTTCACTAGTTACAGGTGTGTGTTGTTCACCAGTTACAGGTGTGTGTTGTTCACAAGTTACAGGTGTGTGTTGTTCACTAGTTACAGGTGTGTTGTTCACTAGTTACAGGTGTGTTGTTCACTAGTTACAGGTGTGTGTTGTTCACTAGTTACAGGTGTGTTGTTCACTAGTTACATGTGTGTGTTGTTCACTAGTTACAGGTGTGTTGTTCACTAGTTACAGGTGTGTGTTGTTCACTAGTTACAGGTGTGTTGTTCACTACAGGTGTGTGTTGTTCACTAGTTACAGGTGTGTGTTGTTCACTAGTTACAGGTGTGTGTTGTTCACTAGTTACAGGTGTGTGTTGTTCACTAGTTACAGGTGTGTGTTGTTCATTAGTTACAGGTGTGTGTTGTTCACTAGTTACAGGTGTGTGTTGTTCATTAGTTACAGGTGTGTGTTGTTCACTAGTTACCGGTGTGTTGTTCACTAGTTACAGGTGTGTGTTCTTCACTAGTTACATGTGTGTTGTTCACTAGTTACAGGTGTGTGTTGTTCACTAGTTACAGCTGTGTGTGGTGTTCACTAGTTACAGGTGTGTGTTGTTCACTAGTTACAGGTGTGTGTTGTTCACTAGTTACAGGTGTGTGTTGTTCACTAGTTACAGGTGTGTGTGTTGTTCACTAGTTAAAGGTGTGGTTTGTTCACTAGTTACATGTGTGTTGTTCACTAGTTACAGGTGTGTGTTGTTCACTAGTTACAGGTGTGTGTTGTTCACTAGTTACAGGTGTGTTGTTCACTACAGGTGTGTGTTGTTCACTAGTTACAGGTGTGTGTTGTTCACTAGTTACAGGTGTGTGTTGTTCACTAGTTACAGCTGTGTTGTTCACTAGTTATAGCTGTGTGTTGTTCACTAGTTACAGGTGTGTTGTTCACTAGTTACAGCTGTGTGTTGTTCACTAGTTACAGCTGTGTGTTATTCACTAGTTACATGTGTGTTGTTCACTAGTTACAGGTGTGTGTTGTTCACTAGTTACAGGTGTGTTTTGTTCACTAGTTACAGGTGTGTTGTTCACTAGTTACAGGTGTGTGTTGTTCACTAGTTACAGGTGTGTTGTTCACTACAGGTGTGTGTTGTTCACTAGTTACAGGTGTGTGTTGTTCACTAGTTACAGGTGTGTGTTGTTCACTAGTTACAGCTGTGTTGTTCACTAGTTATAGCTGTGTGTTGTTCACTAGTTACAGGTGTGTTGTTCACTAGTTACAGCTGTGTGTTGTTCACTAGTTACAGCTGTGTGTTATTCACTAGTTACAGGTGTGTTGTTCACTAGTTACAGGTGTGTGTTGTTCACTAGTTACAGGTGTGTTTTGTTCACTAGTTACATGTGTGTGTTGTTCACTAGTTACAGCTGTGTGTTGTTCACTAGTTACAGGTGTGTTGTTCACTAGTTACAGCTGTGTGTTGTTCACTAGTTACAGGTGTGTTGTTCACTAGTTACAGATGTGTGTTGTTCACTAGTTACAGGTGTGTGTTGTTCACTAGTTACAGGTGTGTGTTGTTCACTAGTTACAGATGTGTGTTGTTCACTAGTTACAGGTGTGTTGTTCACTAGTTACAGATGTGTGTTGTTCACTAGTTACAGGTGTGTGTTGTTCACTAGTTACAGCTGTGTGTTGTTCACTAGTTACAGGTGTGTGTTGTTCACTAGTTACAGATGTGTGTTGTTCACTAGCAGCTGTGTGTTGTTCACTAGTTACATCTGTGTGTTGTTCACTAGTTACATATGTGTGTTGTTCACTAGTTACAGGTGTGTGTTGTTCACTAGTTACAGGTGTGTTGTTCACTAGTTACAGGTGTGTGCTGTTCACTAGTTACAGGTGTGTGTTGTTCACTAGTTACAGGTGTGTGTTGTTCACTAGTTACAGGTGTGTGTTGTTCACTAGTTACAGGTGTGTGTTGTTCACTAGTTACAGGTGTGTGCTGTTCACTAGTTACAGGTGTGTGTTGTTCACTAGTTACAGGTGTGTGTTGTTCACTAGTTACAGGTGTGTGCTGTTCACTAGTTACAGGTGTGTGTTGTTCACTACAGGTGTGTGTTGTTCACTAGTTACAGGTGTGTGTTGTTCACTAGTTACAGGTGTGTGTTGTTCACTAGTTACAGGTGTGTGTTGTTCACTAGTTACAGGTGTGTGTTGTTCACTAGTTACAGGTGTGTGTTGTTCACTAGTTACAGGTGTGTGTTGTTCACTAGTTACAGGTGTGTGTTGTTCACTAGTTACAGCTGTGTTGTTCACTAGTTACAGGTGTGTGTTGTTCATTAGTTACAGGTGTGTGTTGTTCACTAGTTACCGGTGTGTTGTTCACTAGTTACAGGTGTGTGTTGTTCACTAGTTACAGCTGTGTGTGGTGTTCACTAGTTACAGGTGTGTGTTGTTCACTAGTTACAGGTGTGTGTTGTTCACTAGTTACAGGTGTGTGTTGTTCACTAGTTACAGGTGTGTGTTGTTCACTAGTTAAAGGTGTGAGTTGTTCACTAGTTACAGGTGTGGTTTATTCACTAGTTACAGGTGTGTTGTTCACTAGTTACAGGTGTGTGGTGTTCACTAGTTACAGGTGTGTGTTGTTCACTAGTTACAGGTGTGTGTTGTTCACTAGTTACAGGTGTGTGTTGTTCACTAGTTACAGGTGTGTGTTGTTCACTAGTTACATGTGTGTTTTGTTCACTAGTTACAGGTGTGTGTTGTTCACTAGTTACAGGTGTGTGTTGTTCACTAGTTACAGGTGTGTGTTGTTCACTAGTTACAGCTGTGTGTGTTGTTCACTAGTTACAGGTGTGTGTTGTTCACTAGTTACATGTGTGTGTTGTTCACTAGTTACAGGTGTGTTGTTCACTAGTTACATGTGTGTGTTGTTCACTAGTGACAGGTGTGTTGTTCACTAGTTACATGTGTGTGTTGTTCACTAGTTACAGCTGTGTTGTTCACTAGTTACATATGTGTGTTGTTCACTAGTTACAGGTGTGTGTTGTTCACTAGTTACAGGTGTGTTGTTCACTAGTTACAGGTGTGTTGTTCACTAGTTACAGGTGTGTGTTGTTCACTAGTTACAGGTGTGTTGTTCACTACAGGTGTGTGTTGTTCACTAGTTACAGGTGTGTGTTGTTCACTAGTTACAGGTGTGTGTTGTTCACTAGTTACAGCTGTGTTGTTCACTAGTTATAGCTGTGTGTTGTTCACTAGTTACAGGTGTGTTGTTCACTAGTTACAGCTGTGTGTTGTTCACTAGTTACAGCTGTGTGTTATTCACTAGTTACATGTGTGTTGTTCACTAGTTACAGGTGTGTGGTGTTCACTAGTTACAGGTGTGTTTTGTTCACTAGTTACAGGTGTGTTGTTCACTAGTTACAGGTGTGTGTTGTTCACTAGTTACAGGTGTGTTGTTCACTACAGGTGTGTGTTGTTCACTAGTTACAGGTGTGTGTTGTTCACTAGTTACAGGTGTGTGTTGTTCACTAGTTACAGCTGTGTTGTTCACTAGTTACAGGTGTGTGTTGTTCACTAGTTACAGGTGTGTGTTGTTCACTAGTTACAGGTGTGTGCTGTTCACTAGTTACAGGTGTGTGTTGTTCACTACAGGTGTGTGTTGTTCACTAGTTACAGGTGTGTGTTGTTCACTAGTTACAGGTGTGTGTTGTTCACTAGTTACAGGTGTGTTCTGTTCACTAGTTACAGGTGTGTTTTGTTCACTAGTTACAGGTGTGTGTTGTTCACTAGTTACATGTGTGTGTTGTTCACTAGTTACAGGTGTGCTGTTCACTAGTTACAGGTGTGTTGTTCACTAGTTACAGGTGTGTTGTTCACTAGTTACAGGTGTGTGTGTGTGGTTCACTAGTTACAGGTGTGTTGTTCACTAGTTACAGGTGTGTGTTGTTCACTAGTTACAGGTGTGTGTTGTTCACTAGTTACAGGTGTGTGTTGTTCACCAGTTACAGGTGTGTGTTGTTCACAAGTTACAGGTGTGTGTTGTTCACTAGTTACAGGTGTGTTGTTCACTAGTTACATGTGTGTTGTTCACTAGTTACAGGTGTGTTGTTCACTAGTTACAGGTGTGTGTTGTTCACTAGTTACAGGTGTGTTGTTCACTAGTTACATGTGTGTGTTGTTCACTAGTTACAGGTGTGTTGTTCACTAGTTACAGGTGTGTGTTGTTCACTAGTTACAGGTGTGTTGTTCACTACAGGTGTGTGTTGTTCACTAGTTACAGGTGTGTGTTGTTCACTAGTTACAGGTGTGTGTTGTTCACTAGTTACAGGTGTGTGTTGTTCACTAGTTACAGGTGTGTGTTGTTCATTAGTTACAGGTGTGTGTTGTTCACTAGTTACAGGTGTGTGTTGTTCATTAGTTACAGGTGTGTGTTGTTCACTAGTTACCGGTGTGTTGTTCACTAGTTACAGGTGTGTGTTCTTCACTAGTTACATGTGTGTTGTTCACTAGTTACAGGTGTGTGTTGTTCACTAGTTACATCTGTGTGTGGTGTTCACTAGTTACAGGTGTGTGTTGTTCACTAGTTACAGGTGTGTGTTGTTCACTAGTTACAGGTGTGTGTTGTTCACTAGTTACAGGTGTGTGTGTTGTTCACTAGTTAAAGGTGTGGTTTGTTCACTAGTTACAGGTGTGTTGTTCACTAGTTACAGGTGTGTGTTGTTCACTAGTTACAGGTGTGTGTTGTTCACTAGTTACAGGTGTGTGTTGTTCACTAGTTACAGGTGTGTGTTGTTCACTAGTTACAGGTGTGTGTGTTGTTCACTAGTTAAAGGTGTGGTTTGTTCACTAGTTACAGTGTGTGTTGTTCACTAGTTACAGGTGTGTGTTGTTCACTAGTTACAGGTGTGTGTTGTTCACTAGTTACAGGTGTGTGTTGTTCACTAGTTACAGGTGTGTTTTGTTCACTAGTTACAGGTGTGTGTTGTTCACTAGTTACAGGTATGTTTTGTTCACTAGTTACATGTGTGTGTTGTTCACTAGTTACAGGTGTGTGTTGTTCACTAGTTACAGGTGTGTGTTGTTCACTAGTTACAGGTGTGTTGTTCACTAGTTACAGGTGTGTGTTGTTCACTAGTTACAGGTGTGTGTTGTTCACTAGTTATAGCTGTGTTGTTCACTAGTTACAGGTGTGTTGTTCACTAGTTACATGTGTGTGTTGTTCACTAGTTACAGGTGTGTGTTGTTCACTAGTTACAGGTGTGTGTTGTTCACTAGTTACCGGTGTGTGTTGTTCACTAGTTACAGCTGTGTGTGGTGTTCACTAGTTACAGGTGTGTGTTGTTCACTAGTTACAGGTGTGTGTTGTTCACTAGTTAAAGGTGTGAGTTGTTCACTAGTTACAGGTATGGTTTGTTCACTAGTTACAGGTGTGTTTTGTTCACTAGTTACAGGTGTGTGTTGTTCACTAGTTACAGCTGTGTGTGGTGTTCACTAGTTACAGGTGTGTGTTGTTCACTAGTTACAGGTGTGTGTTGTTCACTAGTTAAAGGTGTGAGTTGTTCACTAGTTACAGGTGTGGTTTGTTCACTAGTTACAGGTGTGTTTTGTTCACTAGTTACAGGTGTGTGTTGTTCACTAGTTACAGGTGTGTGTTGTTCACTAGTTACAGGTGTGTGTTGTTCACTAGTTACATGTGTGTGTTGTTCACTAGTTACAGGTGTGTTGTTCACTAGTTACAGTTGTGTGTTGTTCACTAGTTACAGTTGTGTGTTGTTCACTAGTTACATAGTTACAGGTGTGTGTTGTTCACTAGTTACAGGTGTGTGTTGTTCACTAGTTACAGCTGTATTGTTCACTAGTTACATGTGTGTGTTGTTCACTAGTTACAGTTGTGTGTTGTTCACTAGTTACAGCTGTATTGTTCACTAGTTACAGGTGTGTTGTTCACTAGTTACAGTTGTGTGTTGTTCACTAGTTACAGGTGTGTGTTGTTCACTAGTTACAGGTGTGTGTTGTTCACTAGTTACAGGTGTGTGTTGTTCACTAGTTGCATGTGTGTGTTGTTCACTAGTTACAGGTGTGTTGTTCACTAGTTACAGGTGTGTTGTTCACTAGTTACAGGTGTGTGTTGTTCACTAGTTACAGGTGTGTGTTGTTCACTAGTTACAGGTGTGTTGTTCACTAGTTACAGGTGTGTTGTTCACTAGTTACATGTGTGTGTTGTTCACTAGTTACAGGTGTGTGTTGTTCACTAGTTACAGGTGTGTGTTGTTCACTAGTTACATGTGTGTGTTGTTCACCAGTTACAGGTGTGTGTTGTTCACTAGTTACATGTGTGTGTTGTTCACTAGTTACAGGTGTGTTGTTCACTAGTTACAGGTGTGTTGTTCACTAGTTACAGGTGTGTTGTAATAGTTACAGGTGTGTTGTTCACTAGTTACAGGTGTGTGTTGTTCACTAGTTACAGGTGTGCTGTTCACTAGTTACAGGTGTGTTGTTCACTAGTTACAGGTGTGTTGTTCACTAGTTACATGTGTGTGTTGTTGTGGACTTCAGGAGGTCGGGGGTCAAGGACTACAGCCCCCTCAGCATCGACGGGGCACCGGTTGAGAGAGTCAACAGCTTCAAGTACCTCGGGGCCTACATATCCGAGGACTTGACATGGACCACACACATTAACAGTGTTGTGAAGAAGGCACGACAACGCCTCTACTTCCTCAGGCGCCTAAGGAAGTTCCAAGTCAGCCAGAAGATCCTTAAGAACTTCTACTCATGTACAATAGAGAGCATATTGACCGGCAACATCACCTCCTGGTTTGGGAATAGCACTGCACAAGACCAAAGCAGACTACAAAGAGTGACACGTTCAGCCGAACGCACAATTGGAGGGGGGCTCCCCACCCTCCAGAACATTTACTACAAGCGTTGCAAGGGCAAGGCTAAGAGAATCATTAAAGACTCCAGTCACCCGAACAACTGCCTCTTTGAACTGCTGCGGTCAGGCAAGCGATACCGGAGTCTCAAGGCAAGCACAGAAAGACTCAGAAGAAGCTTCTATCCCCAGGCCATCAGGCTGCTAAACGAACAATGAATGAACACTACACAACAACAACCACCAAACGCACATAGCACACACATCCACACGCACACACCCACTTTAAACAAACACACTGTAGCACCCACTCCACACACTTTATAGCACACACCCACTTTAAACAAACACACTGTAGCACCCACTCCCCACACTTTATATTTATATTTATGGATGAAGGATTGCACTACAACTCGTACACCTTACTGTAAATTGTACCTAAAATTGTACCTCATCCCATTTCTGCTTTGCACTAGATAGTACTGTACATTAGTACACTGCATAGTATTGTGTATTGTATATTATATGGTAACTCAGAACATTGTACATATGTCTATACCGAACACTGTGACCTCATTTTCTTCTTCTAAATTCATGCTATATTATGTTATTATGTTATTTGATACTATCTTGTCTAGCACAGTCTCTGGAGCGTAACAGTAAGAAGCATTTTGTATGAAAGTATTCTGTACTTCTGTATGACAACTATTAAAGAACTTGAACTTGACTTGTTCACTAGTTACAGGTGTGTTGTTCACTAGTTACAGGTGTGTGTTGTTCACTAGTTACAGGTGTGTTGTTCACTACAGGTGTGTGTTGTTCACTAGTTACAGGTGTGTGTTGTTCACTAGTTACAGGTGTGTGTTGTTCACTAGTTACAGCTGTGTTGTTCACTAGTTATAGCTGTGTGTTGTTCACTAGTTACAGGTGTGTTGTTCACTAGTTACAGCTGTGTGTTGTTCACTAGTTACAGCTGTGTGTTATTCACTAGTTACATGTGTGTTGTTCACTAGTTACAGGTGTGTGGTGTTCACTAGTTACAGGTGTGTTTTGTTCACTAGTTACAGGTGTGTTGTTCACTAGTTACAGGTGTGTGTTGTTCACTAGTTACAGGTGTGTTGTTCACTACAGGTGTGTGTTGTTCACTAGTTACAGGTGTGTGTTGTTCACTAGTTACAGGTGTGTGTTGTTCACTAGTTACAGCTGTGTTGTTCACTAGTTACAGGTGTGTGTTGTTCACTAGTTACAGGTGTGTGTTGTTCACTAGTTACAGGTGTGTGCTGTTCACTAGTTACAGGTGTGTGTTGTTCACTACAGGTGTGTGTTGTTCACTAGTTACAGGTGTGTGTTGTTCACTAGTTACAGGTGTGTGTTGTTCACTAGTTACAGGTGTGTTCTGTTCACTAGTTACAGGTGTGTTTTGTTCACTAGTTACAGGTGTGTGTTGTTCACTAGTTACATGTGTGTGTTGTTCACTAGTTACAGGTGTGCTGTTCACTAGTTACAGGTGTGTTGTTCACTAGTTACAGGTGTGTTGTTCACTAGTTACAGGTGTGTGTGTGGTTCACTAGTTACAGGTGTGTTGTTCACTAGTTACAGGTGTGTGTTGTTCACTAGTTACAGGTGTGTGTTGTTCACTAGTTACAGGTGTGTGTTGTTCACCAGTTACAGGTGTGTGTTGTTCACAAGTTACAGGTGTGTGTTGTTCACTAGTTACAGGTGTGTTGTTCACTAGTTACATGTGTGTTGTTCACTAGTTACAGGTGTGTTGTTCACTAGTTACAGGTGTGTGTTGTTCACTAGTTACAGGTGTGTTGTTCACTAGTTACATGTGTGTGTTGTTCACTAGTTACAGGTGTGTTGTTCACTAGTTACAGGTGTGTGTTGTTCACTAGTTACAGGTGTGTTGTTCACTACAGGTGTGTGTTGTTCACTAGTTACAGGTGTGTGTTGTTCACTAGTTACAGGTGTGTGTTGTTCACTAGTTACAGGTGTGTGTTGTTCACTAGTTACAGGTGTGTGTTGTTCATTAGTTACAGGTGTGTGTTGTTCACTAGTTACAGGTGTGTGTTGTTCATTAGTTACAGGTGTGTGTTGTTCACTAGTTACCGGTGTGTTGTTCACTAGTTACAGGTGTGTGTTCTTCACTAGTTACATGTGTGTTGTTCACTAGTTACAGGTGTGTGTTGTTCACTAGTTACAGCTGTGTGTGGTGTTCACTAGTTACAGGTGTGTGTTGTTCACTAGTTACAGGTGTGTGTTGTTCACTAGTTACAGGTGTGTGTTGTTCACTAGTTACAGGTGTGTGTGTTGTTCACTAGTTAAAGGTGTGGTTTGTTCACTAGTTACAGGTGTGTTGTTCACTAGTTACAGGTGTGTGTTGTTCACTAGTTACAGGTGTGTGTTGTTCACTAGTTACAGGTGTGTGTTGTTCACTAGTTACAGGTGTGTGTTGTTCACTAGTTACAGGTGTGTGTGTTGTTCACTAGTTAAAGGTGTGGTTTGTTCACTAGTTACAGTGTGTGTTGTTCACTAGTTACAGGTGTGTGTTGTTCACTAGTTACAGGTGTGTGTTGTTCACTAGTTACAGGTGTGTGTTGTTCACTAGTTACAGGTGTGTTTTGTTCACTAGTTACAGGTGTGTGTTGTTCACTAGTTACAGGTATGTTTTGTTCACTAGTTACATGTGTGTGTTGTTCACTAGTTACAGGTGTGTGTTGTTCACTAGTTACAGGTGTGTGTTGTTCACTAGTTACAGGTGTGTTGTTCACTAGTTACAGGTGTGTGTTGTTCACTAGTTACAGGTGTGTGTTGTTCACTAGTTATAGCTGTGTTGTTCACTAGTTACAGGTGTGTTGTTCACTAGTTACATGTGTGTGTTGTTCACTAGTTACAGGTGTGTGTTGTTCACTAGTTACAGGTGTGTGTTGTTCACTAGTTACCGGTGTGTGTTGTTCACTAGTTACAGCTGTGTGTGGTGTTCACTAGTTACAGGTGTGTGTTGTTCACTAGTTACAGGTGTGTGTTGTTCACTAGTTAAAGGTGTGAGTTGTTCACTAGTTACAGGTATGGTTTGTTCACTAGTTACAGGTGTGTTTTGTTCACTAGTTACAGGTGTGTGTTGTTCACTAGTTACAGCTGTGTGTGGTGTTCACTAGTTACAGGTGTGTGTTGTTCACTAGTTACAGGTGTGTGTTGTTCACTAGTTAAAGGTGTGAGTTGTTCACTAGTTACAGGTGTGGTTTGTTCACTAGTTACAGGTGTGTTTTGTTCACTAGTTACAGGTGTGTGTTGTTCACTAGTTACAGGTGTGTGTTGTTCACTAGTTACAGGTGTGTGTTGTTCACTAGTTACATGTGTGTGTTGTTCACTAGTTACAGGTGTGTTGTTCACTAGTTACAGTTGTGTGTTGTTCACTAGTTACAGTTGTGTGTTGTTCACTAGTTACATAGTTACAGGTGTGTGTTGTTCACTAGTTACAGGTGTGTGTTGTTCACTAGTTACAGCTGTATTGTTCACTAGTTACATGTGTGTGTTGTTCACTAGTTACAGTTGTGTGTTGTTCACTAGTTACAGCTGTATTGTTCACTAGTTACAGGTGTGTTGTTCACTAGTTACAGTTGTGTGTTGTTCACTAGTTACAGGTGTGTGTTGTTCACTAGTTACAGGTGTGTGTTGTTCACTAGTTACAGGTGTGTGTTGTTCACTAGTTGCATGTGTGTGTTGTTCACTAGTTACAGGTGTGTTGTTCACTAGTTACAGGTGTGTTGTTCACTAGTTACAGGTGTGTGTTGTTCACTAGTTACAGGTGTGTGTTGTTCACTAGTTACAGGTGTGTTGTTCACTAGTTACAGGTGTGTTGTTCACTAGTTACATGTGTGTGTTGTTCACTAGTTACAGGTGTGTGTTGTTCACTAGTTACAGGTGTGTGTTGTTCACTAGTTACATGTGTGTGTTGTTCACCAGTTACAGGTGTGTGTTGTTCACTAGTTACATGTGTGTGTTGTTCACTAGTTACAGGTGTGTTGTTCACTAGTTACAGGTGTGTTGTTCACTAGTTACAGGTGTGTTGTAATAGTTACAGGTGTGTTGTTCACTAGTTACAGGTGTGTGTTGTTCACTAGTTACAGGTGTGCTGTTCACTAGTTACAGGTGTGTTGTTCACTAGTTACAGGTGTGTTGTTCACTAGTTACATGTGTGTGTTGTTGTGGACTTCAGGAGGTCGGGGGTCAAGGACTACAGCCCCCTCAGCATCGACGGGGCACCGGTTGAGAGAGTCAACAGCTTCAAGTACCTCGGGGCCTACATATCCGAGGACTTGACATGGACCACACACATTAACAGTGTTGTGAAGAAGGCACGACAACGCCTCTACTTCCTCAGGCGCCTAAGGAAGTTCCAAGTCAGCCAGAAGATCCTTAAGAACTTCTACTCATGTACAATAGAGAGCATATTGACCGGCAACATCACCTCCTGGTTTGGGAATAGCACTGCACAAGACCAAAGCAGACTACAAAGAGTGACACGTTCAGCCGAACGCACAATTGGAGGGGGGCTCCCCACCCTCCAGAACATTTACTACAAGCGTTGCAAGGGCAAGGCTAAGAGAATCATTAAAGACTCCAGTCACCCGAACAACTGCCTCTTTGAACTGCTGCGGTCAGGCAAGCGATACCGGAGTCTCAAGGCAAGCACAGAAAGACTCAGAAGAAGCTTCTATCCCCAGGCCATCAGGCTGCTAAACGAACAATGAATGAACACTACACAACAACAACCACCAAACGCACATAGCACACACATCCACACGCACACACCCACTTTAAACAAACACACTGTAGCACCCACTCCACACACTTTATAGCACACACCCACTTTAAACAAACACACTGTAGCACCCACTCCCCACACTTTATATTTATATTTATGGATGAAGGATTGCACTACAACTCGTACACCTTACTGTAAATTGTACCTAAAATTGTACCTCATCCCATTTCTGCTTTGCACTAGATAGTACTGTACATTAGTACACTGCATAGTATTGTGTATTGTATATTATATGGTAACTCAGAACATTGTACATATGTCTATACCGAACACTGTGACCTCATTTTCTTCTTCTAAATTCATGCTATATTATGTTATTATGTTATTTGATACTATCTTGTCTAGCACAGTCTCTGGAGCGTAACAGTAAGAAGCATTTTGTATGAAAGTATTCTGTACTTCTGTATGACAACTATTAAAGAACTTGAACTTGACTTGTTCACTAGTTACAGGTGTGTTGTTCACTAGTTACAGGTGTGTGTTGTTCACTAGTTACAGGTGTGCTGTTCACTACAGGTGTGTGTTGTTCACTAGTTACAGGTGTGTGTTGTTCACTAGTTACAGGTGTGTGTTGTTCACTAGTTACAGCTGTGTTGTTCACTAGTTATAGATGTGTGTTGTTCACTAGTTACAGGTGTGTTGTTCACTAGTTACAGCTGTGTGTTGTTCACTAGTTACAGCTGTGTGTTATTCACTAGTTACATGTGTGTTGTTCACTAGTTACAGGTGTGTGGTGTTCACTAGTTACAGGTGTGTTTTGTTCACTAGTTACAGGTGTGTTGTTCACTAGTTACAGGTGTGTGTTGTTCACTAGTTACAGGTGTGTTGTTCACTACAGGTGTGTGTTGTTCACTAGTTACAGGTGTGTGTTGTTCACTAGTTACAGGTGTGTGTTGTTCACTAGTTACAGCTGTGTTGTTCACTAGTTATAGCTGTGTGTTGTTCACTAGTTACAGGTGTGTTGTTCACTAGTTACAGCTGTGTGTTGTTCACTAGTTACAGCTGTGTGTTATTCACTAGTTACAGGTGTGTTGTTCACTAGTTACAGGTGTGTGTTGTTCACTAGTTACAGGTGTGTTTTGTTCACTAGTTACAGGCGTGTGTTGTTCACTAGTTACAGCTGTGTGTTGTGCACTAGTTACAGGTGTGTTGTTCACTAGTTACAGCTGTGTGTTGTTCACTAGTTACAGGTGTGTTGTTCACTAGTTACAGATGTGTGTTGTTCACTAGTTACAGGTGTGTGTTGTTCACTAGTTACAGCTGTGTGTTGTTCACTAGTTACAGGTGTGTGTTGTTCACTAGTTACAGATGTGTGTTGTTCACTAGTTACAGGTGTGTTGTTCACTAGTTACAGATGTGTGTTGTTCACTAGTTACAGGTGTGTGTTGTTCACTAGTTACAGCTGTGTGTTGTTCACTAGTTACAGGTGTGTGTTGTTCACTAGTTACAGATGTGTGTTGTTCACTAGCAGCTGTGTGTTGTTCACTAGTTACATCTGTGTGTTGTTCACTAGTTACATATGTGTGTTGTTCACTAGTTACAGGTGTGTGTTGTTCACTAGTTACAGGTGTGTTGTTCACTAGTTACAGGTGTGTGCTGTTCACTAGTTACAGGTGTGTGTTGTTCACTAGTTACAGGTGTGTGTTGTTCACTAGTTACAGGTGTGTGTTGTTCACTAGTTACAGGTGTGTGTTGTTCACTAGTTACAGGTGTGTGCTGTTCACTAGTTACAGGTGTGTGTTGTTCACTAGTTACAGGTGTGTGTTGTTCACTAGTTACAGGTGTGTGCTGTTCACTAGTTACAGGTGTGTGTTGTTCACTACAGGTGTGTGTTGTTCACTAGTTACAGGTGTGTGTTGTTCACTAGTTACAGGTGTGTGTTGTTCACTAGTTACAGGTGTGTTCTGTTCACTAGTTACAGGTGTGTTTTGTTCACTAGTTACAGGTGTGTGTTGTTCACTAGTTACATGTGTGTGTTGTTCACTAGTTACAGGTGTGCTGTTCACTAGTTACAGGTGTGTTGTTCACTAGTTACAGGTGTGTTGTTCACTAGTTACAGGTGTGTGTTGTTCACTAGTTACATGTGTGTGTTGTTCACTAGTTACAGGTGTGTGTTGTTCACCAGTTACAGGTGTGTGTTGTTCACTAGTTACAGGTGTGTGTTGTTCACTAGTTACAGGTGTGTTGTTCACTAGTTACATGTGTGTTGTTCACTAGTTACAGGTGTGTTGTTCACTAGTTACAGGTGTGTGTTGTTCACTAGTTACAGGTGTGTTGTTCACTAGTTACATGTGTGTGTTGTTCACTAGTTACAGGTGTGTTGTTCACTAGTTACAGGTGTGTGTTGTTCACTAGTTACAGGTGTGTTGTTCACTACAGGTGTGTGTTGTTCACTAGTTACAGGTGTGTGTTGTTCACTAGTTACAGGTGTGTGTTGTTCACTAGTTACAGGTGTGTGTTGTTCACTAGTTACAGGTGTGTGTTGTTCATTAGTTACAGGTGTGTGTTGTTCACTAGTTACAGGTGTGTGTTGTTCATTAGTTACAGGTGTGTGTTGTTCACTAGTTACCGGTGTGTTGTTCACTAGTTACAGGTGTGTGTTCTTCACTAGTTACATGTGTGTTGTTCACTAGTTACAGGTGTGTGTTGTTCACTAGTTACAGCTGTGTGTGGTGTTCACTAGTTACAGGTGTGTGTTGTTCACTAGTTACAGGTGTGTGTTGTTCACTAGTTACAGGTGTGGGTTGTTCACTAGTTACAGGTGTGTGTTGTTCACTAGTTAAAGGTGTGGTTTGTTCACTAGTTACAGGTGTGTTGTTCACTAGTTACAGGTGTGTTGTTCACTAGTTACAGGTGTGTGTTGTTCACTAGTTACAGGTGTGTGTTGTTCACTAGTTACATGTGTGTGTTGTTCACTAGTTACATGTGTGTGTTGTTCACTAGTTACAGGTGTGTGTGTGTTTGTTCACTAGTTACAGGTGGTGTTGTTCACTAGTTACAGGATGTTTGTTCACTATTACTTGTGTGTGTTGTTCACTAGTTACAGGTGTGTGTTGTTCACTAGTTACAGGTGTGTGTGTTCACTAGTTACAGGTGTGTGTTGTTCACTAGTTAACAGGTGTGGTTTGTTCACTAGTTACAGGTGTGTTGTTCACTAGTTACAGGTGTGTTGTTCACTAGTTACAGGTGTGTGTTGTTCACTAGTTACAGGTGTGTGTTGTTCACTAGTTACAGGATGTGTGTTGTTCACTAGTTACATGTGTGTGTTGTTCACTAGTTACAGGTGTGTGTTGTTCACTAGTTACAGGTGTGGTTTGTTCACTAGTTACAGGTGTGTGTTGTTCACTAGTTACAGGTGTGTTTTGTTCACTAGTTACATGTGTGTGTTGTTCACTAGTTACAGGTGTGTGTTGTTCACTAGTTACAGGTGTGTGTTGTTCACTAGTTACAGGTGTGTTGTTCACTAGTTACAGGTGTTGTTGTTCACTAGTTACAGGTGTGTGTTGTTCACTAGTTAGCTGTGTTGTTCACTAGTTACAGGGTGTGTTGTTCACTAGTTACAGTGTGTGTTGTTCACTAGTTACAGGTGTGTGTTGTTCACTAGTTACAGGTGTGTGTTGTTCACTAGTTACAGGTGTGTGTTGTTCACTAGTTACAGTGTGTGTGGTTGTTCACTAGTTGCAGGTGTGTGTTGTTCACTAGTTACAGGTGTGTGTTGTTCACTAGTTACCGGGTGTGTTGTTCACTAGTTACAGGTGTGTGTTCTTCACTAGTTACAGGTGTGTTGTTCACTAGTTACAGGTGTGTGTTGTTCACTAGTTACAGGTGTGTGTTGTTCACTAGTTACAGGTGTGTTGTTCACTAGTTACAGGTGTGTGTTGTTCACTAGTTACAGGTGTGTGTTGTTCACTAGTTACAGGTGTGTGTTGTTCACTAGTTAAAGGTGTGAGTTGTTCACTAGTTACAGGTGTGGTTTGTTCACTAGTTACAGGTGTGTTGTTCACTAGTTACAGGTGTGTGGTGTTCACTAGTTACAGGTGTGTGTTGTTCACTAGTTACAGGTGTGTGTTGTTCACTAGTTACAGGTGTGTGTTGTTCACTAGTTACAGGTGTGTGTTGTTCACTAGTTACATGTGTGTTTTGTTCACTAGTTACAGGTGTGTGTTGTTCACTAGTTACAGGTGTGTGTTGTTCACTAGTTACAGATGTGTGTTGTTCACTAGTTACAGCTGTGTGTTGTTCACTAGTTACAGGTGTGTTGTTCACTAGTTGCAGCTGTGTGTTGTTCACTAGTTACAGCTGTGTGTTATTCACTAGTTACAGGTGTGTTGTTCACTAGTTACAGGTGTGTGTTGTTCACTAGTTACAGGTGTGTTTTGTTCACTAGTTACATGTGTGTGTTGTTCACTAGTTACAGCTGTGTGTTGTTCACTAGTTACAGCTGTGTGTTGTTCACTAGTTGCAGGTGTGTGTTGTTCACTAGTTACAGGTGTGTGTTGTTCACTAGTTACAGCTGTGTGTTGTTCACTAGTTACAGGTGTGGTTTGTTCACTAGTTGCAGGTGTGTGTTGTTCACTAGTTACAGATGTGTGTTGTTCACTAGTTACAGCTGTGTGTTGTTCACTAGTTACAGCTGTGTGTTGTTCACTAGTTACAGATGTGTGTTGTTCACTAGTTACAGGTGTGTGTTGTTCACAAGTTACAGGTGTGTGTTGTTCACTAGTTACAGGTGTGTTGTTCACTAGTTACAGGTGTGTGCTGTTCACTAGTTACAGGTGTGTGTTGTTCACTAGTTACAGGTGTGCTGTTCACTAGTCACAGGTGTGTGTTGTTCACTAGTTACAGGTGTGTGTTGTTCACTAGTTACAGGTGTGTGTTGTTCACTACAGGTGTGTGTTGTTCACTAGTTACAGGTGTGTGTTGTTCACTAGTTAGAGGTGTGTGTTGTTCACTAGTTACAGGTGTGTGTTGTTCACTAGTTACAGCTGTGTGTTGTTCACTAGTTACAGGTGTGTGTTGTTCACTAGTTACAGATGTGTGTTGTTCACTAGCAGCTGTGTGTTGTTCACTAGTTACATCTGTGTGTTGTTCACTAGTTACATATGTGTGTTGTTCACTAGTTACAGGTGTGTGTTGTTCACTAGTTACAGGTGTGTTGTTCACTAGTTACAGGTGTGTGCTGTTCACTAGTTACAGGTGTGTGTTGTTCACTAGTTACAGGTGAGTGTTGTTCACTAGTTACAGGTGTGTGTTGTTCACTAGTTACAGGTGTGTGTTGTTCACTAGTTACAGGTGTGTGCTGTTCACTAGTTACAGGTGTGTGTTGTTCACTAGTTACATGTGTGTGTTGTTCACTAGTTACAGGTGTGTGCTGTTCACTAGTTACAGGTGTGTGTTGTTCACTACAGGTGTGTGTTGTTCACTAGTTACAGGTGTGTGTTGTTCACTAGTTACAGGTGTGTGTTGTTCACTAGTTACAGGTGTGTTCTGTTCACTAGTTACAGGTGTGTTTTGTTCACTAGTTACAGGTGTGTGTTGTTCACTAGTTACATGTGTGTGTTGTTCACTAGTTACAGGTGTGCTGTTCACTAGTTACAGGTGTGTTGTTCACTAGTTACAGGTGTGTTGTTCACTAGTTACAGGTGTGTGTGTGGTTCACTAGTTACAGGTGTGTTGTTCACTAGTTACAGGTGTGTGTTGTTCACTAGTTACAGGTGTGTGTTGTTCACTAGTTACAGGTGTGTGTTGTTCACCAGTTACAGGTGTGTGTTGTTCACTAGTTACAGGTGTGTGTTGTTCACTAGTTACAGGTGTGTTGTTCACTAGTTACATGTGTGTTGTTCACTAGTTACAGGTGTGTTGTTCACTAGTTACAGGTGTGTGTTGTTCACTAGTTACAGGTGTGTTGTTCACTAGTTACATGTGTGTGTTGTTCACTAGTTACAGGTGTGTTGTTCACTAGTTACAGGTGTGTGTTGTTCACTAGTTACAGGTGTGTTGTTCACTACAGGTGTGTGTTGTTCACTAGTTACAGGTGTGTGTTGTTCACTAGTTACAGGTGTGTGTTGTTCACTAGTTACAGGTGTGTGTTGTTCACTAGTTACAGGTGTGTGTTGTTCATTAGTTACAGGTGTGTGTTGTTCACTAGTTACAGGTGTGTGTTGTTCATTAGTTACAGGTGTGTGTTGTTCACTAGTTACCGGTGTGTTGTTCACTAGTTACAGGTGTGTGTTCTTCACTAGTTACATGTGTGTTGTTCACTAGTTACAGGTGTGTGTTGTTCACTAGTTACAGCTGTGTGTGGTGTTCACTAGTTACAGGTGTGTGTTGTTCACTAGTTACAGGTGTGTGTCGTTCACTAGTTACAGGTGTGTGTTGTTCACTAGTTACAGGTGTGTGTTGTTCACTAGTTAAAGGTGTGGTTTGTTCACTAGTTACAGGTGTGTTGTTCACTAGTTACAGGTGTGTTGTTCACTAGTTACAGGTGTGTGTTGTTCACTAGTTACAGGTGTGTGTTGTTCACTAGTTACAGGTGTGTGTTGTTCACTAGTTACATGTGTGTGTTGTTCACTAGTTACAGGTGTGTGTTGTTCACTAGTTACAGGTGTGTTTTGTTCACTAGTTACAGGTGTGTGTTGTTCACTAGTTACAGGTATGTTTTGTTCACTAGTTACATGTGTGTGTTGTTCACTAGTTACAGGTGTGTGTTGTTCACTAGTTACAGGTGTGTGTTGTTCACTAGTTACAGGTGTGTGTTGTTCACTAGTTAAAGGTGTGGTTTGTTCACTAGTTACAGGTGTGTTGTTCACTAGTTACAGGTGTGTTGTTCACTAGTTACAGGTGTGTGTTGTTCACTAGTTACAGGTGTGTGTTGTTCACTAGTTACAGGTGTGTGTTGTTCACTAGTTACATGTGTGTGTTGTTCACTAGTTACAGGTGTGTGTTGTTCACTAGTTACAGGTGTGTTTTGTTCACTAGTTACAGGTGTGTGTTGTTCACTAGTTACAGGTATGTTTTGTTCACTAGTTACATGTGTGTGTTGTTCACTAGTTACAGGTGTGTGTTGTTCACTAGTTACAGGTGTGTGTTGTTCACTAGTTACAGGTGTGTTGTTCACTAGTTACAGGTGTGTGTTGTTCACTAGTTACAGGTGTGTGTTGTTCACTAGTTATAGCTGTGTTGTTCACTAGTTACAGGTGTGTTGTTCACTAGTTACATGTGTGTGTTGTTCACTAGTTACAGGTGTGTGTTGTTCACTAGTTACAGGTGTGTGTTGTTCACTAGTTACCGGTGTGTGTTGTTCACTAGTTACAGCTGTGTGTGGTGTTCACTAGTTGCAGGTGTGTGTTGTTCACTAGTTACAGGTGTGTGTTGTTCACTAGTTACCGGTGTGTTGTTCACTAGTTACAGGTGTGTGTTCTTCACTAGTTACAGGTGTGTTGTTCACTAGTTACAGGTGTGTGTTGTTCACTAGTTACAGGTGTGTGTTGTTCACTAGTTACAGGTGTGTTGTTCACTAGTTACAGGTGTGTGTTGTTCACTAGTTACAGGTGTGTGTTGTTCACTAGTTACAGGTGTGTGTTGTTCACTAGTTAAAGGTGTGAGTTGTTCACTAGTTACAGGTGTGGTTTGTTCACTAGTTACAGGTGTGTTGTTCACTAGTTACAGGTGTGTGGTGTTCACTAGTTACAGGTGTGTGTTGTTCACTAGTTACAGGTGTGTGTTGTTCACTAGTTACAGGTGTGTGTTGTTCACTAGTTACATGTGTGTTTTGTTCACTAGTTACAGGTGTGTGTTGTTCACTAGTTACATGTGTGTGTTGTTCACTAGTTACAGATGTGTGTTGTTCACTAGTTACAGCTGTGTGTTGTTCACTAGTTACAGGTGTGTTGTTCACTAGTTGCAGCTGTGTGTTGTTCACTAGTTACAGCTGTGTGTTATTCACTAGTTACAGGTGTGTTGTTCACTAGTTACAGGTGTGTGTTGTTCACTAGTTACAGGTGTGTTTTGTTCACTAGTTACATGTGTGTGTTGTTCACTAGTTACAGCTGTGTGTTGTTCACTAGTTACAGCTGTGTGTTGTTCACTAGTTGCAGGTGTGTGTTGTTCACTAGTTACAGGTGTGTGTTGTTCACTAGTTACAGCTGTGTGTTGTTCACTAGTTACAGGTGTGGTTTGTTCACTAGTTGCAGGTGTGTGTTGTTCACTAGTTACAGATGTGTGTTGTTCACTAGTTACAGCTGTGTGTTGTTCACTAGTTACAGCTGTGTGTTGTTCACTAGTTACAGATGTGTGTTGTTCACTAGTTACAGGTGTGTGTTGTTCACAAGTTACAGGTGTGTGTTGTTCACTAGTTACAGGTGTGTTGTTCACTAGTTACAGGTGTGTGCTGTTCACTAGTTACAGGTGTGTGTTGTTCACTAGTTACAGGTGTGATGTTCACTAGTCACAGGTGTGTGTTGTTCACTAGTTACAGGTGTGTGTTGTTCACTAGTTACAGGTGTGTGTTGTTCACTACAGGTGTGTGTTGTTCACTAGTTACAGGTGTGTGGTGTTCACTAGTTAGAGGTGTGTGTTGTTCACTAGTTACAGGTGTGTTTTGTTCACTAGTTACAGGTGTGTGTTGTTCACTAGTTACAGGTGTGTGTTGTTCACTAGTTACAGGTGTGTGTTGTTCACTACAGGTGTGTGTTGTTCACTAGTTACAGGTGTGTGTTGTTCACTAGTTAGAGGTGTGTGTTGTTCACTAGTTACAGGTGTGTTTTGTTCACTAGTTACAGGTGTGTGTTGTTCACTAGTTACAGGTATGTTTTGTTCACTAGTTACAGGTGTGTGTTGTTCACTAGTTACAGGTGTGTGTTGTTCACTAGTTACAGGTGTGTGTTGTTCACTAGTTACAGGTGTGTTGTTCACTAGTTACAGGTGTGTGTTGTTCACTAGTTACAGGTGTGTGTTGTTCACTAGTTATAGCTGTGTTGTTCACTAGTTACAGGTGTGTTGTTCACTAGTTACATGTGTGTGTTGTTCACTAGTTACAGGTGTGTGTTGTTCACTAGTTACAGGTGTGTGTTGTTCACTAGTTACCGGTGTGTGTTCTTCACTAGTTACCGGTGTGTTGTTCACTAGTTACAGGTGTGTGTTGTTCACTAGTTACAGCTGTGTGTGGTGTTCACTAGTTACAGGTGTGTGTTGTTCACTAGTTACAGGTGTGTGTTGTTCACTACTTAAAGGTGTGAGTTGTTCACTAGTTACAGGTGTGGTTTGTTCACTAGTTACAGGTGTGTTTTGTTCACTAGTTACATGTGTGTGTTGTTCACTAGTTACAGCTGTGTGTGGTGTTCACTAGTTACAGGTGTGTGTTGTTCACTAGTTACATGTGTGTGTTGTTCACTAGTTAAAGGTGTGAGTTGTTCACTAGTTACAGGTGTGGTTTGTTCACTAGTTACAGGTGTGTGTTGTTCACTAGTTACAGGTGTGTTTTGTTCACTAGTTACATGTGTGTGTTGTTCACTAGTTACAGCTGTGTGTTGTTCACTAGTTACAGCTGTGTGTTGTTCACTAGTTACAGGTGTGTGTTGTTCACTAGTTACAGGTGTGTGTTGTTCACTAGTTACAGCTGTGTGTTGTTCACTAGTTACAGGTGTGGTTTGTTCACTAGTTGCAGGTGTGTGTTGTTCACTAGTTACAGATGTGTGTTGTTCACTAGTTACAGCTGTGTGTTGTTCACTAGTTACAGCTGTGTGTTGTTCACTAGTTACAGATGTGTGTTGTTCACTAGTTACAGGTGTGTGTTGTTCACAAGTTACAGGTGTGTGTTGTTCACTAGTTACAGGTGTGTTGTTCACTAGTTACAGGTGTGTGCTGTTCACTAGTTACAGGTGTGTGTTGTTCACTAGTTACAGGTGTGTGTTGTTCACTAGTTACAGGTGTGTTGTTCACTAGTTACAGGTGTGTGTTGTTCACTAGTTACATGTGTGTGTTGTTCACTAGTTACATGTGTGTGTTGTTCACTAGTTACATGTGTGTGTTGTTCACTAGTTACATGTGTGTGTTGTTCACTAGTTACAGCTGTATTGTTCACTAGTTACATGTGTGTGTTGTTCACTAGTTACAGTTGTGTGTTGTTCACTAGTTACAGGTGTGTGTTGTTCACTAGTTACAGGTGTGTGTTGTTCACTAGTTACAGGTGTGTGTTGTTCACTAGTTGCAGGTGTGTGTTGTTCACTAGTTACAGGTGTGTTGTTCACTAGTTACAGGTGTGTTGTTCACTAGTTACAGGTGTGTTGTTCACTAGTTACAGGTGTGTGTTGTTCACTAGTTACAGGTGTGTGTTGTTCACTAGTTACAGGTGTGTGTTGTTCACTAGTTACATGTGTGTGTTGTTCACCAGTTACAGGTGTGTGTTGTTCACTAGTTACATGTGTGTGTTGTTCACTAGTTACAGGTGTGTTGTTCACTAGTTACAGGTGTGTTGTTCACTAGTTACAGGTGTGTTGTAATAGTTACAGGTGTGTTGTTCACTAGTTACAGGTGTGTGTTGTTCACTAGTTACAGGTGTGCTGTTCACTAGTTACAGGTGTGTTGTTCACTAGTTACAGGTGTGTTGTTCACTAGTTACATGTGTGTGTTGTTGTGGACTTCAGGAGGTCGGGGGTCAAGGACTACAGCCCCCTCAGCATCGACGGGGCACCGGTTGAGAGAGTCAACAGCTTCAAGTACCTCGGGGCCTACATATCCGAGGACTTGACATGGACCACACACATTAACAGTGTTGTGAAGAAGGCACGACAACGCCTCTACTTCCTCAGGCGCCTAAGGAAGTTCCAAGTCAGCCAGAAGATCCTTAAGAACTTCTACTCATGTACAATAGAGAGCATATTGACCGGCAACATCACCTCCTGGTTTGGGAATAGCACTGCACAAGACCAAAGCAGACTACAAAGAGTGACACGTTCAGCCGAACGCACAATTGGAGGGGGGCTCCCCACCCTCCAGAACATTTACTACAAGCGTTGCAAGGGCAAGGCTAAGAGAATCATTAAAGACTCCAGTCACCCGAACAACTGCCTCTTTGAACTGCTGCGGTCAGGCAAGCGATACCGGAGTCTCAAGGCAAGCACAGAAAGACTCAGAAGAAGCTTCTATCCCCAGGCCATCAGGCTGCTAAACGAACAATGAATGAACACTACACAACAACAACCACCAAACGCACATAGCACACACATCCACACGCACACACCCACTTTAAACAAACACACTGTAGCACCCACTCCACACACTTTATAGCACACACCCACTTTAAACAAACACACTGTAGCACCCACTCCCCACACTTTATATTTATATTTATGGATGAAGGATTGCACTACAACTCGTACACCTTACTGTAAATTGTACCTAAAATTGTACCTCATCCCATTTCTGCTTTGCACTAGATAGTACTGTACATTAGTACACTGCATAGTATTGTGTATTGTATATTATATGGTAACTCAGAACATTGTACATATGTCTATACCGAACACTGTGACCTCATTTTCTTCTTCTAAATTCATGCTATATTATGTTATTATGTTATTTGATACTATCTTGTCTAGCACAGTCTCTGGAGCGTAACAGTAAGAAGCATTTTGTATGAAAGTATTCTGTACTTCTGTATGACAACTATTAAAGAACTTGAACTTGACTTGTTCACTAGTTACAGGTGTGTTGTTCACTAGTTACAGGTGTGTGTTGTTCACTAGTTACAGGTGTGTTGTTCACTACAGGTGTGTGTTGTTCACTAGTTACAGGTGTGTGTTGTTCACTAGTTACAGGTGTGTGTTGTTCACTAGTTACAGCTGTGTTGTTCACTAGTTATAGCTGTGTGTTGTTCACTAGTTACAGGTGTGTTGTTCACTAGTTACAGCTGTGTGTTGTTCACTAGTTACAGCTGTGTGTTATTCACTAGTTACATGTGTGTTGTTCACTAGTTACAGGTGTGTGTTGTTCACTAGTTACAGGTGTGTTTTGTTCACTAGTTACAGGTGTGTTGTTCACTAGTTACAGGTGTGTGTTGTTCACTAGTTACAGGTGTGTTGTTCACTACAGGTGTGTGTTGTTCACTAGTTACAGGTGTGTGTTGTTCACTAGTTACAGCTGTGTTGTTCACTAGTTACAGCTGTGTTGTTCACTAGTTATAGCTGTGTGTTGTTCACTAGTTACAGGTGTGTTGTTCACTAGTTACAGCTGTGTGTTGTTCACTAGTTACAGGTGTGTGTTGTTCACTAGTTACAGGTGTGTGTTGTTCACTAGTTACAGGTGTGTGTTGTTCACTAGTTAAAGGTGTGAGTTGTTCACTAGTTACAGGTGTGGTTTGTTCACTAGTTACAGGTGTGTTGTTCACTAGTTACAGGTGTGTGGTGTTCACTAGTTACAGGTGTGTGTTGTTCACTAGTTACAGGTGTGTGTTGTTCACTAGTTACAGGTGTGTGTTGTTCACTAGTTACATGTGTGTTTTGTTCACTAGTTACAGGTGTGTGTTGTTCACTAGTTACATGTGTGTGTTGTTCACTAGTTACAGATGTGTGTTGTTCACTAGTTACAGCTGTGTGTTGTTCACTAGTTACAGGTGTGTTGTTCACTAGTTGCAGCTGTGTGTTGTTCACTAGTTACAGCTGTGTGTTATTCACTAGTTACAGGTGTGTTGTTCACTAGTTACAGGTGTGTGTTGTTCACTAGTTACAGGTGTGTTTTGTTCACTAGTTACATGTGTGTGTTGTTCACTAGTTACAGCTGTGTGTTGTTCACTAGTTACAGCTGTGTGTTGTTCACTAGTTGCAGGTGTGTGTTGTTCACTAGTTACAGGTGTGTGTTGTTCACTAGTTACAGCTGTGTGTTGTTCACTAGTTACAGGTGTGGTTTGTTCACTAGTTGCAGGTGTGTGTTGTTCACTAGTTACAGATGTGTGTTGTTCACTAGTTACAGCTGTGTGTTGTTCACTAGTTACAGCTGTGTGTTGTTCACTAGTTACAGATGTGTGTTGTTCACTAGTTACAGGTGTGTGTTGTTCACAAGTTACAGGTGTGTGTTGTTCACTAGTTACAGGTATGTTGTTCACTAGTTACAGGTGTGTGCTGTTCACTAGTTACAGGTGTGTGTTGTTCACTAGTTACAGGTGTGATGTTCACTAGTCACAGGTGTGTGTTGTTCACTAGTTACAGGTGTGTGTTGTTCACTAGTTACAGGTGTGTGTTGTTCACTACAGGTGTGTGTTGTTCACTAGTTACAGGTGTGTGGTGTTCACTAGTTAGAGGTGTGTGTTGTTCACTAGTTACAGGTGTGTTTTGTTCACTAGTTACAGGTGTGTGTTGTTCACTAGTTACAGGTGTGTGTTGTTCACTAGTTACAGGTGTGTGTTGTTCACTACAGGTGTGTGTTGTTCACTAGTTACAGGTGTGTGTTGTTCACTAGTTAGAGGTGTGTGTTGTTCACTAGTTACAGGTGTGTTTTGTTCACTAGTTACAGGTGTGTGTTGTTCACTAGTTACAGGTATGTTTTGTTCACTAGTTACAGGTGTGTGTTGTTCACTAGTTACAGGTGTGTGTTGTTCACTAGTTACAGGTGTGTGTTGTTCACTAGTTACAGGTGTGTTGTTCACTAGTTACAGGTGTGTGTTGTTCACTAGTTACAGGTGTGTGTTGTTCACTAGTTATAGCTGTGTTGTTCACTAGTTACAGGTGTGTTGTTCACTAGTTACATGCGTGTGTTGTTCACTAGTTACAGGTGTGTGTTGTTCACTAGTTACAGGTGTGTGTTGTTCACTAGTTACCGGTGTGTGTTCTTCACTAGTTACCGGTGTGTTGTTCACTAGTTACAGGTGTGTGTTGTTCACTAGTTACAGCTGTGTGTGGTGTTCACTAGTTACAGGTGTGTGTTGTTCACTAGTTACAGGTGTGTGTTGTTCACTACTTAAAGGTGTGAGTTGTTCACTAGTTACAGGTGTGGTTTGTTCACTAGTTACAGGTGTGTTTTGTTCACTAGTTACATGTGTGTGTTGTTCACTAGTTACAGCTGTGTGTGGTGTTCACTAGTTACAGGTGTGTGTTGTTCACTAGTTACAGGTGTGTGTTGTTCACTAGTTACAGGTGTGTGTTGTTCACTAGTTATAGCTGTGTTGTTCACTAGTTACAGGTGTGTTGTTCACTAGTTACATGTGTGTGTTGTTCACTAGTTACAGGTGTGTGTTGTTCACTAGTTACAGGTGTGTGTTGTTCACTAGTTACCGGTGTGTGTTCTTCACTAGTTACCGGTGTGTTGTTCACTAGTTACAGGTGTGTGTTGTTCACAAGTTACAGCTGTGTGTGGTGTTCACTAGTTACAGGTGTGTGTTGTTCACTAGTTACAGGTGTGTGTTGTTCACTACTTAAAGGTGTGAGTTGTTCACTAGTTACAGGTGCGGTTTGTTCACTAGTTACAGGTGTGTTTTGTTCACTAGTTACATGTGTGTGTTGTTCACTAGTTACAGCTGTGTGTGGTGTTCACTAGTTACAGGTGTGTGTTGTTCACTAGTTACATGTGTGTGTTGTTCACTAGTTAAAGGTGTGAGTTGTTCACTAGTTACAGGTGTGGTTTGTTCACTAGTTACAGGTGTGTGTTGTTCACTAGTTACAGGTGTGTTTTGTTCACTAGTTACATGTGTGTGTTGTTCACTAGTTACAGCTGTGTGTTGTTCACTAGTTACAGCTGTGTGTTGTTCACTAGTTACAGGTGTGTGTTGTTCACTAGTTACAGGTGTGTGTTGTTCACTAGTTACAGCTGTGTGTTGTTCACTAGTTACAGGTGTGGTTTGTTCACTAGTTGCAGGTGTGTGTTGTTCACTAGTTACATATGTGTGTTGTTCACTAGTTACAGCTGTGTGTTGTTCACTAGTTACAGCTGTGTGTTGTTCACTAGTTACAGATGTGTGTTGTTCACTAGTTACAGGTGTGTGTTGTTCACAAGTTACAGGTGTGTGTTGTTCACTAGTTACAGGTGTGTTGTTCACTAGTTACAGGTGTGTGCTGTTCACTAGTTACAGGTGTGTGTTGTTCACTAGTTACAGGTGTGTGTTGTTCACTAGTTACAGGTGTGTTGTTCACTAGTTACAGGTGTGTGTTGTTCACTAGTTACATGTGTGTGTTGTTCACTAGTTACATGTGTGTGTTGTTCACTAGTTACAGGTGTGTGTTGTTCACTAGTTACATGTGTGTGTTGTTCACTAGTTACAGCTGTATTGTTCACTAGTTACATGTGTGTGTTGTTCACTAGTTACAGTTGTGTGTTGTTCACTAGTTACAGGTGTGTGTTGTTCACTAGTTACAGGTGTGTGTTGTTCACTAGTTACAGGTGTGTGTTGTTCACTAGTTGCAGGTGTGTGTTGTTCACTAGTTACAGGTGTGTTGTTCACTAGTTACAGGTGTGTTGTTCACTAGTTACAGGTGTGTTGTTCACTAGTTACAGGTGTGTGTTGTTCACTAGTTACAGGTGTGTGTTGTTCACTAGTTACAGGTGTGTGTTGTTCACTAGTTACATGTGTGTGTTGTTCACCAGTTACAGGTGTGTGTTGTTCACTAGTTACATGTGTGTGTTGTTCACTAGTTACAGGTGTGTTGTTCACTAGTTACAGGTGTGTTGTTCACTAGTTACAGGTGTGTTGTAATAGTTACAGGTGTGTTGTTCACTAGTTACAGGTGTGTGTTGTTCACTAGTTACAGGTGTGCTGTTCACTAGTTACAGGTGTGTTGTTCACTAGTTACAGGTGTGTTGTTCACTAGTTACATGTGTGTGTTGTTGTGGACTTCAGGAGGTCGGGGGTCAAGGACTACAGCCCCCTCAGCATCGACGGGGCACCGGTTGAGAGAGTCAACAGCTTCAAGTACCTCGGGGCCTACATATCCGAGGACTTGACATGGACCACACACATTAACAGTGTTGTGAAGAAGGCACGACAACGCCTCTACTTCCTCAGGCGCCTAAGGAAGTTCCAAGTCAGCCAGAAGATCCTTAAGAACTTCTACTCATGTACAATAGAGAGCATATTGACCGGCAACATCACCTCCTGGTTTGGGAATAGCACTGCACAAGACCAAAGCAGACTACAAAGAGTGACACGTTCAGCCGAACGCACAATTGGAGGGGGGCTCCCCACCCTCCAGAACATTTACTACAAGCGTTGCAAGGGCAAGGCTAAGAGAATCATTAAAGACTCCAGTCACCCGAACAACTGCCTCTTTGAACTGCTGCGGTCAGGCAAGCGATACCGGAGTCTCAAGGCAAGCACAGAAAGACTCAGAAGAAGCTTCTATCCCCAGGCCATCAGGCTGCTAAACGAACAATGAATGAACACTACACAACAACAACCACCAAACGCACATAGCACACACATCCACACGCACACACCCACTTTAAACAAACACACTGTAGCACCCACTCCACACACTTTATAGCACACACCCACTTTAAACAAACACACTGTAGCACCCACTCCCCACACTTTATATTTATATTTATGGATGAAGGATTGCACTACAACTCGTACACCTTACTGTAAATTGTACCTAAAATTGTACCTCATCCCATTTCTGCTTTGCACTAGATAGTACTGTACATTAGTACACTGCATAGTATTGTGTATTGTATATTATATGGTAACTCAGAACATTGTACATATGTCTATACCGAACACTGTGACCTCATTTTCTTCTTCTAAATTCATGCTATATTATGTTATTATGTTATTTGATACTATCTTGTCTAGCACAGTCTCTGGAGCGTAACAGTAAGAAGCATTTTGTATGAAAGTATTCTGTACTTCTGTATGACAACTATTAAAGAACTTGAACTTGACTTGTTCACTAGTTACAGGTGTGTTGTTCACTAGTTACAGGTGTGTGTTGTTCACTAGTTACAGGTGTGTTGTTCACTACAGGTGTGTGTTGTTCACTAGTTACAGGTGTGTGTTGTTCACTAGTTACAGGTGTGTGTTGTTCACTAGTTACAGCTGTGTTGTTCACTAGTTATAGCTGTGTGTTGTTCACTAGTTACAGGTGTGTTGTTCACTAGTTACAGCTGTGTGTTGTTCACTAGTTACAGCTGTGTGTTATTCACTAGTTACATGTGTGTTGTTCACTAGTTACAGGTGTGTGTTGTTCACTAGTTACAGGTGTGTTTTGTTCACTAGTTACAGGTGTGTGTTGTTCACTAGTTACAGGTGTGTTGTTCACTACAGGTGTGTGTTGTTCACTAGTTACAGGTGTGTGTTGTTCACTAGTTACAGGTGTGTGTTGTTCACTAGTTACAGCTGTGTTGTTCACTAGTTATAGCTGTGTGTTGTTCACTAGTTACAGGTGTGTTGTTCACTAGTTACAGCTGTGTGTTGTTCACTAGTTACAGGTGTGTGTTGTTCACTAGTTACAGGTGTGTGTTGTTCACTAGTTACAGGTGTGTGTTGTTCACTAGTTAAAGGTGTGAGTTGTTCACTAGTTACAGGTGTGGTTTGTTCACTAGTTACAGGTGTGTTGTTCACTAGTTACAGGTGTGTGGTGTTCACTAGTTACAGGTGTGTGTTGTTCACTAGTTACAGGTGTGTGTTGTTCACTAGTTACAGGTGTGTGTTGTTCACTAGTTACATGTGTGTTTTGTTCACTAGTTACAGGTGTGTGTTGTTCACTAGTTACATGTGTGTGTTGTTCACTAGTTACAGATGTGTGTTGTTCACTAGTTACAGCTGTGTGTTGTTCACTAGTTACAGGTGTGTTGTTCACTAGTTGCAGCTGTGTGTTGTTCACTAGTTACAGCTGTGTGTTATTCACTAGTTACAGGTGTGTTGTTCACTAGTTACAGGTGTGTGTTGTTCACTAGTTACAGGTGTGTTTTGTTCACTAGTTACATGTGTGTGTTGTTCACTAGTTACAGCTGTGTGTTGTTCACTAGTTACAGCTGTGTGTTGTTCACTAGTTGCAGGTGTGTGTTGTTCACTAGTTACAGGTGTGTGTTGTTCACTAGTTACAGCTGTGTGTTGTTCACTAGTTACAGGTGTGGTTTGTTCACTAGTTGCAGGTGTGTGTTGTTCACTAGTTACAGATGTGTGTTGTTCACTAGTTACAGCTGTGTGTTGTTCACTAGTTACAGATGTGTGTTGTTCACTAGTTACAGGTGTGTGTTGTTCACAAGTTACAGGTGTGTGTTGTTCACTAGTTACAGGTGTGTTGTTCACTAGTTACAGGTGTGTGCTGTTCACTAGTTACAGGTGTGTGTTGTTCACTAGTTACAGGTGTGATGTTCACTAGTCACAGGTGTGTGTTGTTCACTAGTTACAGGTGTGTGTTGTTCACTAGTTACAGGTGTGTGTTGTTCACTACAGGTGTGTGTTGTTCACTAGTTACAGGTGTGTGGTGTTCACTAGTTAGAGGTGTGTGTTGTTCACTAGTTACAGGTGTGTTTTGTTCACTAGTTACAGGTGTGTGTTGTTCACTAGTTACAGGTGTGTGTTGTTCACTAGTTACAGGTGTGTGTTGTTCACTACAGGTGTGTGTTGTTCACTAGTTACAGGTGTGTGTTGTTCACTAGTTAGAGGTGTGTGTTGTTCACTAGTTACAGGTGTGTTTTGTTCACTAGTTACAGGTGTGTGTTGTTCACTAGTTACAGGTATGTTTTGTTCACTAGTTACAGGTGTGTGTTGTTCACTAGTTACAGGTGTGTGTTGTTCACTAGTTACAGGTGTGTTGTTCACTAGTTACAGGTGTGTGTTGTTCACTAGTTACAGGTGTGTGTTGTTCACTAGTTATAGCTGTGTTGTTCACTAGTTACAGGTGTGTTGTTCACTAGTTACATGTGTGTGTTGTTCACTAGTTACAGGTGTGTGTTGTTCACTAGTTACAGGTGTGTGTTGTTCACTAGTTACCGGTGTGTGTTCTTCACTAGTTACCGGTGTGTTGTTCACTAGTTACAGGTGTGTGTTGTTCACTAGTTACAGCTGTGTGTGGTGTTCACTAGTTACAGGTGTGTGTTGTTCACTAGTTACAGGTGTGTGTTGTTCACTACTTAAAGGTGTGAGTTGTTCACTAGTTACAGGTGTGGTTTGTTCACTAGTTACAGGTGTGTTTTGTTCACTAGTTACATGTGTGTGTTGTTCACTAGTTACAGCTGTGTGTGGTGTTCACTAGTTACAGGTGTGTGTTGTTCACTAGTTACAGGTGTGTGTTGTTCACTAGTTACAGGTGTGTGTTGTTCACTAGTTATAGCTGTGTTGTTCACTAGTTACAGGTGTGTTGTTCACTAGTTACATGTGTGTGTTGTTCACTAGTTACAGGTGTGTGTTGTTCACTAGTTACAGGTGTGTGTTGTTCACTAGTTACCGGTGTGTGTTCTTCACTAGTTACCGGTGTGTTGTTCACTAGTTACAGGTGTGTGTTGTTCACTAGTTACAGCTGTGTGTGGTGTTCACTAGTTACAGGTGTGTGTTGTTCACTAGTTACAGGTGTGTGTTGTTCACTACTTAAAGGTGTGAGTTGTTCACTAGTTACAGGTGTGGTTTGTTCACTAGTTACAGGTGTGTTTTGTTCACTAGTTACATGTGTGTGTTGTTCACTAGTTACAGCTGTGTGTGGTGTTCACTAGTTACAGGTGTGTGTTGTTCACTAGTTACATGTGTGTGTTGTTCACTAGTTAAAGGTGTGAGTTGTTCACTAGTTACAGGTGTGGTTTGTTCACTAGTTACAGGTGTGTGTTGTTCACTAGTTACAGGTGTGTTTTGTTCACTAGTTACATGTGTGTGTTGTTCACTAGTTACAGCTGTGTGTTGTTCACTAGTTACAGCTGTGTGTTGTTCACTAGTTACAGGTGTGTGTTGTTCACTAGTTACAGGTGTGTGTTGTTCACTAGTTACAGCTGTGTGTTGTTCACTAGTTACAGGTGTGGTTTGTTCACTAGTTGCAGGTGTGTGTTGTTCACTAGTTACAGATGTGTGTTGTTCACTAGTTACAGCTGTGTGTTGTTCACTAGTTACAGATGTGTGTTGTTCACTAGTTACAGGTGTGTGTTGTTCACTAGTTACAGGTGTGTGTTGTTCACTAGTTACATGTGTGTGTTGTTCACCAGTTACAGGTGTGTGTTGTTCACTAGTTACATGTGTGTGTTGTTCACTAGTTACAGGTGTGTTGTTCACTAGTTACAGGTGTGTTGTTCACTAGTTACAGGTGTGTTGTAATAGTTACAGGTGTGTTGTTCACTAGTTACAGGTGTGTGTTGTTCACTAGTTACAGGTGTGCTGTTCACTAGTTACAGGTGTGTTGTTCACTAGTTACAGGTGTGTTGTTCACTAGTTACATGTGTGTGTTGTTGTGGACTTCAGGAGGTCGGGGTCAAGGACTACAGCCCCCTCAGCATCGACGGGGCACCGGTTGAGAGAGTCAACAGCTTCAAGTACCTCGGGGCCTACATATCCGAGGACTTGACATGGACCACACACATTAACAGTGTTGTGAAGAAGGCACGACAACGCCTCTACTTCCTCAGGCGCCTAAGGAAGTTCCAAGTCAGCCAGAAGATCCTTAAGAACTTCTACTCATGTACAATAGAGAGCATATTGACCGGCAACATCACCTCCTGGTTTGGGAATAGCACTGCACAAGACCAAAGCAGACTACAAAGAGTGACACGTTCAGCCGAACGCACAATTGGAGGGGGGCTCCCCACCCTCCAGAACATTTACTACAAGCGTTGCAAGGGCAAGGCTAAGAGAATCATTAAAGACTCCAGTCACCCGAACAACTGCCTCTTTGAACTGCTGCGGTCAGGCAAGCGATACCGGAGTCTCAAGGCAAGCACAGAAAGACTCAGAAGAAGCTTCTATCCCCAGGCCATCAGGCTGCTAAACGAACAATGAATGAACACTACACAACAACAACCACCAAACGCACATAGCACACACATCCACACGCACACACCCACTTTAAACAAACACACTGTAGCACCCACTCCACACACTTTATAGCACACACCCACTTTAAACAAACACACTGTAGCACCCACTCCCCACACTTTATATTTATATTTATGGATGAAGGATTGCACTACAACTCGTACACCTTACTGTAAATTGTACCTAAAATTGTACCTCATCCCATTTCTGCTTTGCACTAGATAGTACTGTACATTAGTACACTGCATAGTATTGTGTATTGTATATTATATGGTAACTCAGAACATTGTACATATGTCTATACCGAACACTGTGACCTCATTTTCTTCTTCTAAATTCATGCTATATTATGTTATTATGTTATTTGATACTATCTTGTCTAGCACAGTCTCTGGAGCGTAACAGTAAGAAGCATTTTGTATGAAAGTATTCTGTACTTCTGTATGACAACTATTAAAGAACTTGACTTGTTCACTAGTTACAGGTGTGTTGTTCACTAGTTACAGGTGTGTGTTGTTCACTAGTTACAGGTGTGTTGTTCACTACAGGTGTGTGTTGTTCACTAGTTACAGGTGTGTGTTGTTCACTAGTTACAGGTGTGTGTTGTTCACTAGTTACAGCTGTGTTGTTCACTAGTTATAGCTGTGTGTTGTTCACTAGTTACAGGTGTGTGTTGTTCACTAGTTACAGGTGTGTGTTGTTCACTAGTTACAGGTGTGTTTTGTTCACTAGTTACAGGTGTGTGTTGTTCACTAGTTACAGGTATGTTTTGTTCACTAGTTACATGTGTGTGTTGTTCACTAGTTACAGGTGTGTGTTGTTCACTAGTTACAGGTGTGTGTTGTTCACTAGTTACAGGTGTGTTGTTCACTAGTTACAGGTGTGTGTTGTTCACTAGTTACAGCTGTGTTGTTCACTAGTTATAGCTGTGTGTTGTTCACTAGTTACAGGTGTGTTGTTCACTAGTTACAGCTGTGTGTTGTTCACTAGTTACAGCTGTGTGTTATTCACTAGTTACAGGTGTGTTGTTCACTAGTTACAGGTGTGTGTTGTTCACTAGTTACAGGTGTGTTTTGTTCACTAGTTACAGGTGTGTGTTGTTCACTAGTTACAGCTGTGTGTTGTTCACTAGTTACAGGTGTGTTGTTCACTAGTTACAGCTGTGTGTTGTTCACTAGTTACAGGTGTGTTGTTCACTAGTTACAGATCTGTGTTGTTCACTAGTTACAGCTGTGTGTTGTTCACTAGTTACAGGTGTGTTGTTCACTAGTTACAGCTGTGTGTTGTTCACTAGTTACAGCTGTGTGTTATTCACTAGTTACAGGTGTGTTGTTCACTAGTTACAGATGTGTGTTGTTCACTAGTTACAGGTGTGTGTTGTTCACTAGTTACAGCTGTGTGTTGTTCACTAGTTACAGGTGTGTGTTGTTCACTAGTTACAGATGTGTGTTGTTCACTAGCAGCTGTGTGTTGTTCACTAGTTACATCTGTGTGTTGTTCACTAGTTACATATGTGTGTTGTTCACTAGTTACAGGTGTGTGTTGTTCACTAGTTACAGGTGTGTTGTTCACTAGTTACAGGTGTGTGCTGTTCACTAGTTACAGGTGTGTGTTGTTCACTAGTTACAGGTGTGTGTTGTTCACTAGTTACAGGTGTGTGTTGTTCACTAGTTACAGGTGTGTGTTGTTCACTAGTTACAGGTGTGTGCTGTTCACTAGTTACAGGTGTGTGTTGTTCACTAGTTACAGGTGTGTGTTGTTCACTAGTTACAGGTGTGTGCTGTTCACTAGTTACAGGTGTGTGTTGTTCACTACAGGTGTGTGTTGTTCACTAGTTACAGGTGTGTGTTGTTCACTAGTTACAGGTGTGTGTTGTTCACTAGTTACAGGTGTGTTCTGTTCACTAGTTACAGGTGTGTTTTGTTCACTAGTTACAGGTGTGTGTTGTTCACTAGTTACATGTGTGTGTTGTTCACTAGTTACATGTGTGCTGTTCACTAGTTACAGGTGTGTTGTTCACTAGTTACAGGTGTGTTGTTCACTAGTTACAGGTGTGTGTGTTGTTCACTAGTTACAGGTGTGTGTTGTTCACTAGTTACAGGTGTGTGTTGTTCACTAGTTACATGTGTGTGTTGTTCACCAGTTACAGGTGTGTGTTGTTCACTAGTTACAGGTGTGTGTTGTTCACTAGTTACAGGTGTGTTGTTCACTAGTTACATGTGTGTTGTTCACTAGTTACAGGTGTGTTGTTCACTAGTTACAGGTGTGTGTTGTTCACTAGTTACAGGTGTGTTGTTCACTAGTTACAGGTGTGTGTTGTTCACTAGTTACAGGTGTGTTGTTCACTACAGGTGTGTGTTGTTCACTAGTTACAGGTGTGTGTTGTTCACTAGTTACAGGTGTGTGTTGTTCACTAGTTACAGGTGTGTGTTGTTCACTAGTTACAGGTGTGTGTTGTTCATTAGTTACAGGTGTGTGTTGTTCACTAGTTACAGGTGTGTGTTGTTCATTAGTTACAGGTGTGTGTTGTTCACTAGTTACCGGTGTGTTGTTCACTAGTTACAGGTGTGTGTTATTCACTAGTTACATGTGTGTTGTTCACTAGTTACAGGTGTGTGTTGTTCACTAGTTACAGCTGTGTGTGGTGTTCACTAGTTACAGGTGTGTGTTGTTCACTAGTTACAGGTGTGTGTTGTTCACTAGTTACAGGTGTGTGTTGTTCACTAGTTACAGGTGTGTGTTGTTCACTAGTTAAAGGTGTGGTTTGTTCACTAGTTACAGGTGTGTTGTTCACTAGTTACAGGTGTGTTGTTCACTAGTTACAGGTGTGTGTTGTTCACTAGTTACAGGTGTGTGTTGTTCACTAGTTACAGGTGTGTGTTGTTCACTAGTTACAGGTGTGTGTTGTTCACTAGTTACATGTGTGTTTTGTTCACTAGTTACAGGTGTGTGTTGTTCACTAGTTACAGGTGTGTGTTGTTCACTAGTTACAGGTGTGTGTTGTTCACTAGTTACAGCTGTGTGTTGTTCACTAGTTACATGTGTGTGTTGTTCACTAGTTACAGGTGTGTGTTGTTCACTAGTTACATGTGTGTTGTTCACTAGTTACAGGTGTGTTGTTCACTAGTTACAGGTGTGTGTTGTTCACTAGTTACAGGTGTGTTGTTCACTAGTTACATGTGTGTGTTGTTCACTAGTTACAGGTGTGTTGTTCACTAGTGACAGGTGTGTTGTTCACTAGTTACAGGTGTGTGTTGTTCACTAGTTACAGGTGTGTGTTGTTCACTAGTTACAGGTGTGTGTTGTTCACTAGTTACAGGTGTGTGTTGTTCACTAGTTACAGCTGTGTGTTGTTCACTAGTTACAGCTGTGTTGTTCACTAGTTACAGGTGTGTGTTGTTCACTAGTTACAGGTGTGTGTTGTTCACTAGTTACCGGTGTGTTGTTCACTAGTTACAGGTGTGTGTTCTTCACTAGTTACAGGTGTGTTGTTCACTAGTTACAGGTGTGTGTTGTTCACTAGTTACAGGTGTGTGTTGTTCACTAGTTACAGGTGTGTTGTTCACTAGTTACAGGTGTGTGTTGTTCACTAGTTACAGGTGTGTGTTGTTCACTAGTTAAAGGTGTGAGTTGTTCACTAGTTACAGGTGTGGTTTGTTCACTAGTTACAGGTGTGTTGTTCACTAGTTACAGGTGTGTGGTGTTCACTAGTTACATGTGTGTGTTGTTCACTAGTTACAGGTGTGTGTTGTTCACTAGTTACATGTGTGTGTTGTTCACTAGTTACATGTGTGTTTTGTTCACTAGTTACATGTGTGTGTTGTTCACTAGTTACAGGTGTGTGTTGTTCACTAGTTACAGATGTGTGTTGTTCACTAGTTACAGCTGTGTGTTGTTCACTAGTTACAGGTGTGTTGTTCACTAGTTGCAGCTGTGTGTTGTTCACTAGTTACAGCTGTGTGTTATTCACTAGTTACAGGTGTGTTGTTCACTAGTTACAGGTGTGTGTTGTTCACTAGTTACAGGTGTGTTTTGTTCACTAGTTACATGTGTGTGTTGTTCACTAGTTACAGCTGTGTGTTGTTCACTAGTTACAGCTGTGTGTTGTTCACTAGTTACAGGTGTGTGTTGTTCACTAGTTACAGGTGTGTGTTGTTCACTAGTTACAGGTGTGTTGTTCACTAGTTGCAGCTGTGTGTTGTTCACTAGTTACAGCTGTGTGTTATTCACTAGTTACAGGTGTGTTGTTCACTAGTTACAGGTGTGTGTTGTTCACTAGTTACAGGTGTGTTTTGTTCACTAGTTACATGTGTGTGTTGTTCACTAGTTACAGCTGTGTGTTGTTCACTAGTTACATCTGTGTGTTGTTCACTAGTTACAGGTGTGTGTTGTTCACTAGTTACAGGTGTGTGTTGTTCACTAGTTACAGCTGTGTGTTGTTCACTAGTTACAGGTGTGGTTTGTTTACTAGTTGCAGGTGTGTGTTGTTCACTAGTTACAGGTGTGTGTTGTTCACAAGTTACAGGTGTGTGTTGTTCACTAGTTACAGGTGTGTTGTTCACTAGTTACAGGTGTGTGCTGTTCACTAGTTACAGGTGTGTGTTGTTCACTAGTTACAGGTGTGCTGTTCACTAGTCACAGGTGTGTGTTGTTCACTAGTTACAGGTGTGTGTTGTTCACTAGTTACAGGTGTGTGTTGTTCACTACAGGTGTGTGTTGTTCACTAGTTACAGGTGTGTGTTGTTCACTAGTTAGATGTGTGTGTTGTTCACTAGTTACAGGTGTGTTTTGTTCACTAGTTACAGGTGTGTGTTGTTCACTAGTTACAGGTGTGTGTTGTTCACTAGTTACAGGTGTGTGTTGTTCACTAGTTACAGGTGTGTTGTTCACTAGTTACAGGTGTGTTGTTCACTAGTTACAGGTGTGTTGTAATAGTTACAGGTGTGTTGTTCACTAGTTACAGGTGTGTGTTGTTCACTAGTTACAGGTGTGCTGTTCACTAGTTACAGGTGTGTTGTTCACTAGTTACAGGTGTGTTGTTCACTAGTTACATGTGTGTGTTGTTGTGGACTTCAGGAGGTCGGGGTCAAGGACTACAGCCCCCTCAGCATCGACGGGGCACCGGTTGAGAGAGTCAACAGCTTCAAGTACCTCGGGGCCTACATATCCGAGGACTTGACATGGACCACACACATTAACAGTGTTGTGAAGAAGGCAGGACAACGCCTCTACTTCCTCAGGCGCCTAAGGAAGTTCCAAGTCAGCCAGAAGATCCTTAAGAACTTCTACTCATGTACAATAGAGAGCATATTGACCGGCAACATCACCTCCTGGTTTGGGAATAGCACTGCACAAGACCAAAGCAGACTACAAAGAGTGACACGTTCAGCCGAACGCACAATTGGAAGGGGGCTCCCCACCCTCCAGAACATTTACTACAAGCGTTGCAAGGGCAAGGCTAAGAGAATCATTAAAGACTCCAGTCACCCGAACAACTGCCTCTTTGAACTGCTGCGGTCAGGCAAGCGATACCGGAGTCTCAAGGCAAGCACAGAAAGACTCAGAAGAAGCTTCTATCCCCAGGCCATCAGGCTGCTAAACGAACAATGAATGAACACTACACAACAACAACCACCAAACGCACATAGCACACACATCCACACGCACACACCCACTTTAAACAAACACACTGTAGCACCCACTCCACACACTTTATAGCACACACCCACTTTAAACAAACACACTGTAGCACCCACTCCCCACACTTTATATTTATATTTATGGATGAAGGATTGCACTACAACTCGTACACCTTACTGTAAATTGTACCTAAAATTGTACCTCATCCCATTTCTGCTTTGCACTAGATAGTACTGTACATTAGTACACTGCATAGTATTGTGTATTGTATATTATATGGTAACTCAGAACATTGTACATATGTCTATACCGAACACTGTGACCTCATTTTCTTCTTCTAAATTCATGCTATATTATGTTATTATGTTATTTGATACTATCTTGTCTAGCACAGTCTCTGGAGCGTAACAGTAAGAAGCATTTTGTATGAAAGTATTCTGTACTTCTGTATGACAACTATTAAAGAACTTGAACTTGACTTGTTCACTAGTTACAGGTGTGTTGTTCACTAGTTACAGGTGTGTGTTGTTCACTAGTTACAGGTGTGTTGTTCACTACAGGTGTGTGTTGTTCACTAGTTACAGGTGTGTGTTGTTCACTAGTTACAGGTGTGTGTTGTTCACTAGTTACAGCTGTGTTGTTCACTAGTTATAGCTGTGTGTTGTTCACTAGTTACAGGTGTGTTGTTCACTAGTTACAGCTGTGTGTTGTTCACTAGTTACAGCTGTGTGTTATTCACTAGTTACATGTGTGTTGTTCACTAGTTACAGGTGTGTGTTGTTCACTAGTTACAGGTGTGTTTTGTTCACTAGTTACAGGTGTGTTGTTCACTAGTTACAGGTGTGTGTTGTTCACTAGTTACAGGTGTGTTGTTCACTACAGGTGTGTGTTGTTCACTAGTTACAGGTGTGTGTTGTTCACTAGTTACAGGTGTGTGTTGTTCACTAGTTACAGCTGTGTTGTTCACTAGTTATAGCTGTGTGTTGTTCACTAGTTACAGGTGTGTTGTTCACTAGTTACAGCTGTGTGTTGTTCACTAGTTACAGCTGTGTGTTATTCACTAGTTACAGGTGTGTTGTTCACTAGTTACAGGTGTGTGTTGTTCACTAGTTACAGGTGTGTTTTGTTCACTAGTTACAGGTGTGTGTTGTTCACTAGTTACAGCTGTGTGTTGTTCACTAGTTACAGGTGTGTTGTTCACTAGTTACAGCTGTGTGTTGTTCACTAGTTACAGGTGTGTTGTTCACTAGTTACAGATCTGTGTTGTTCACTAGTTACAGCTGTGTGTTGTTCACTAGTTACAGGTGTGTTGTTCACTAGTTACAGCTGTGTGTTGTTCACTAGTTACAGCTGTGTGTTATTCACTAGTTACAGGTGTGTTGTTCACTAGTTACAGATGTGTGTTGTTCACTAGTTACAGGTGTGTGTTGTTCACTAGTTACAGCTGTGTGTTGTTCACTAGTTACAGGTGTGTGTTGTTCACTAGTTACAGATGTGTGTTGTTCACTAGCAGCTGTGTGTTGTTCACTAGTTACATCTGTGTGTTGTTCACTAGTTACATATGTGTGTTGTTCACTAGTTACAGGTGTGTGTTGTTCACTAGTTACAGGTGTGTTGTTCACTAGTTACAGGTGTGTGCTGTTCACTAGTTACAGGTGTGTGTTGTTCACTAGTTACAGGTGTGTGTTGTTCACTAGTTACAGGTGTGTGTTGTTCACTAGTTACAGGTGTGTGTTGTTCACTAGTTACAGGTGTGTGCTGTTCACTAGTTACAGGTGTGTGTTGTTCACTAGTTACAGGTGTGTGTTGTTCACTAGTTACAGGTGTGTGCTGTTCACTAGTTACAGGTGTGTGTTGTTCACTACAGGTGTGTGTTGTTCACTAGTTACAGGTGTGTGTTGTTCACTAGTTACAGGTGTGTGTTGTTCACTAGTTACAGGTGTGTTCTGTTCACTAGTTACAGGTGTGTTTTGTTCACTAGTTACAGGTGTGTGTTGTTCACTAGTTACATGTGTGTGTTGTTCACTAGTTACATGTGTGCTGTTCACTAGTTACAGGTGTGTTGTTCACTAGTTACAGGTGTGTTGTTCACTAGTTACAGGTGTGTGTGTTGTTCACTAGTTACAGGTGTGTGTTGTTCACTAGTTACAGGTGTGTGTTGTTCACTAGTTACAGGTGTGTGTTGTTCACCAGTTACAGGTGTGTGTTGTTCACTAGTTACAGGTGTGTGTTGTTCACTAGTTACAGGTGTGTTGTTCACTAGTTACATGTGTGTTGTTCACTAGTTACAGGTGTGTTGTTCACTAGTTACAGGTGTGTGTTGTTCACTAGTTACAGGTGTGTTGTTCACTAGTTACATGTGTGTGTTGTTCACTAGTTACAGGTGTGTTGTTCACTAGTTACAGGTGTGTGTTGTTCACTAGTTACAGGTGTGTTGTTCACTACAGGTGTGTGTTGTTCACTAGTTACAGGTGTGTGTTGTTCACTAGTTACAGGTGTGTGTTGTTCACTAGTTACAGGTGTGTGTTGTTCACTAGTTACAGGTGTGTGTTGTTCATTAGTTACAGGTGTGTGTTGTTCACTAGTTACAGGTGTGTGTTGTTCATTAGTTACAGGTGTGTGTTGTTCACTAGTTACCGGTGTGTTGTTCACTAGTTACAGGTGTGTGTTATTCACTAGTTACATGTGTGTTGTTCACTAGTTACAGGTGTGTGTTGTTCACTAGTTACAGCTGTGTGTGGTGTTCACTAGTTACAGGTGTGTGTTGTTCACTAGTTACAGGTGTGTGTTGTTCACTAGTTACAGGTGTGTGTTGTTCACTAGTTACAGGTGTGTGTTGTTCACTAGTTAAAGGTGTGGTTTGTTCACTAGTTACAGGTGTGTTGTTCACTAGTTACAGGTGTGTTGTTCACTAGTTACAGGTGTGTGTTGTTCACTAGTTACAGGTGTGTGTTGTTCACTAGTTACAGGTGTGTGTTGTTCACTAGTTACAGGTGTGTGTTGTTCACTAGTTACATGTGTGTTTTGTTCACTAGTTACAGGTGTGTGTTGTTCACTAGTTACAGGTGTGTGTTGTTCACTAGTTACAGGTGTGTGTTGTTCACTAGTTACAGCTGTGTGTTGTTCACTAGTTACATGTGTGTGTTGTTCACTAGTTACAGGTGTGTGTTGTTCACTAGTTACATGTGTGTTGTTCACTAGTTACAGGTGTGTTGTTCACTAGTTACAGGTGTGTGTTGTTCACTAGTTACAGGTGTGTTGTTCACTAGTTACATGTGTGTGTTGTTCACTAGTTACAGGTGTGTTGTTCACTAGTGACAGGTGTGTTGTTCACTAGTTACAGGTGTGTGTTGTTCACTAGTTACAGGTGTGTGTTGTTCACTAGTTACAGGTGTGTGTTGTTCACTAGTTACAGGTGTGTGTTGTTCACTAGTTACAGCTGTGTGTTGTTCACTAGTTACAGCTGTGTTGTTCACTAGTTACAGGTGTGTGTTGTTCACTAGTTACAGGTGTGTGTTGTTCACTAGTTACCGGTGTGTTGTTCACTAGTTACAGGTGTGTGTTCTTCACTAGTTACAGGTGTGTTGTTCACTAGTTACAGGTGTGTGTTGTTCACTAGTTACAGGTGTGTGTTGTTCACTAGTTACAGGTGTGTTGTTCACTAGTTACAGGTGTGTGTTGTTCACTAGTTACAGGTGTGTGTTGTTCACTAGTTAAAGGTGTGAGTTGTTCACTAGTTACAGGTGTGGTTTGTTCACTAGTTACAGGTGTGTTGTTCACTAGTTACAGGCGTGTGGTGTTCACTAGTTACATGTGTGTGTTGTTCACTAGTTACAGGTGTGTGTTGTTCACTAGTTACATGTGTGTGTTGTTCACTAGTTACATGTGTGTTTTGTTCACTAGTTACATGTGTGTGTTGTTCACTAGTTACAGGTGTGTGTTGTTCACTAGTTACAGATGTGTGTTGTTCACTAGTTACAGGTGTGTGTTGTTCACTAGTTACAGATGTGTGTTGTTCACTAGCAGCTGTGTGTTGTTCACTAGTTACATCTGTGTGTTGTTCACTAGTTACATATGTGTGTTGTTCACTAGTTACAGGTGTGTGTTGTTCACTAGTTACAGGTGTGTTGTTCACTAGTTACAGGTGTGTGCTGTTCACTAGTTACAGGTGTGTGTTGTTCACTAGTTACAGGTGTGTGTTGTTCACTAGTTACAGGTGTGTGTTGTTCACTAGTTACAGGTGTGTGTTGTTCACTAGTTACAGGTGTGTGCTGTTCACTAGTTACAGGTGTGTGTTGTTCACTAGTTACAGGTGTGTGTTGTTCACTAGTTACAGGTGTGTGCTGTTCACTAGTTACAGGTGTGTGTTGTTCACTACAGGTGTGTGTTGTTCACTAGTTACAGGTGTGTGTTGTTCACTAGTTACAGGTGTGTGTTGTTCACTAGTTACAGGTGTGTTCTGTTCACTAGTTACAGGTGTGTTTTGTTCACTAGTTACAGGTGTGTGTTGTTCACTAGTTACATGTGTGTGTTGTTCACTAGTTACATGTGTGCTGTTCACTAGTTACAGGTGTGTTGTTCACTAGTTACAGGTGTGTTGTTCACTAGTTACAGGTGTGTGTGTTGTTCACTAGTTACAGGTGTGTGTTGTTCACTAGTTACAGGTGTGTGTTGTTCACTAGTTACAGGTGTGTGTTGTTCACCAGTTACAGGTGTGTGTTGTTCACTAGTTACAGGTGTGTGTTGTTCACTAGTTACAGGTGTGTTGTTCACTAGTTACATGTGTGTTGTTCACTAGTTACAGGTGTGTTGTTCACTAGTTACAGGTGTGTGTTGTTCACTAGTTACAGGTGTGTTGTTCACTAGTTACATGTGTGTGTTGTTCACTAGTTACAGGTGTGTTGTTCACTAGTTACAGGTGTGTGTTGTTCACTAGTTACAGGTGTGTTGTTCACTACAGGTGTGTGTTGTTCACTAGTTACAGGTGTGTGTTGTTCACTAGTTACAGGTGTGTGTTGTTCACTAGTTACAGGTGTGTGTTGTTCACTAGTTACAGGTGTGTGTTGTTCATTAGTTACAGGTGTGTGTTGTTCACTAGTTACAGGTGTGTGTTGTTCATTAGTTACAGGTGTGTGTTGTTCACTAGTTACCGGTGTGTTGTTCACTAGTTACAGGTGTGTGTTATTCACTAGTTACATGTGTGTTGTTCACTAGTTACAGGTGTGTGTTGTTCACTAGTTACAGCTGTGTGTGGTGTTCACTAGTTACAGGTGTGTGTTGTTCACTAGTTACAGGTGTGTGTTGTTCACTAGTTACAGGTGTGTGTTGTTCACTAGTTACAGGTGTGTGTTGTTCACTAGTTAAAGGTGTGGTTTGTTCACTAGTTACAGGTGTGTTGTTCACTAGTTACAGGTGTGTTGTTCACTAGTTACAGGTGTGTGTTGTTCACTAGTTACAGGTGTGTGTTGTTCACTAGTTACAGGTGTGTGTTGTTCACTAGTTACAGGTGTGTGTTGTTCACTAGTTACATGTGTGTTTTGTTCACTAGTTACAGGTGTGTGTTGTTCACTAGTTACAGGTGTGTGTTGTTCACTAGTTACAGGTGTGTGTTGTTCACTAGTTACAGCTGTGTGTTGTTCACTAGTTACATGTGTGTGTTGTTCACTAGTTACAGGTGTGTGTTGTTCACTAGTTACATGTGTGTTGTTCACTAGTTACAGGTGTGTTGTTCACTAGTTACAGGTGTGTGTTGTTCACTAGTTACAGGTGTGTTGTTCACTAGTTACATGTGTGTGTTGTTCACTAGTTACAGGTGTGTTGTTCACTAGTGACAGGTGTGTTGTTCACTAGTTACAGGTGTGTGTTGTTCACTAGTTACAGGTGTGTGTTGTTCACTAGTTACAGGTGTGTGTTGTTCACTAGTTACAGGTGTGTGTTGTTCACTAGTTACAGCTGTGTGTTGTTCACTAGTTACAGCTGTGTTGTTCACTAGTTACAGGTGTGTGTTGTTCACTAGTTACAGGTGTGTGTTGTTCACTAGTTACCGGTGTGTTGTTCACTAGTTACAGGTGTGTGTTCTTCACTAGTTACAGGTGTGTTGTTCACTAGTTACAGGTGTGTGTTGTTCACTAGTTACAGGTGTGTGTTGTTCACTAGTTACAGGTGTGTTGTTCACTAGTTACAGGTGTGTGTTGTTCACTAGTTACAGGTGTGTGTTGTTCACTAGTTAAAGGTGTGAGTTGTTCACTAGTTACAGGTGTGGTTTGTTCACTAGTTACAGGTGTGTTGTTCACTAGTTACAGGTGTGTGGTGTTCACTAGTTACATGTGTGTGTTGTTCACTAGTTACAGGTGTGTGTTGTTCACTAGTTACATGTGTGTGTTGTTCACTAGTTACATGTGTGTTTTGTTCACTAGTTACATGTGTGTGTTGTTCACTAGTTACAGGTGTGTGTTGTTCACTAGTTACAGATGTGTGTTGTTCACTAGTTACAGCTGTGTGTTGTTCACTAGTTACAGGTGTGTTGTTCACTAGTTGCAGCTGTGTGTTGTTCACTAGTTACAGCTGTGTGTTATTCACTAGTTACAGGTGTGTTGTTCACTAGTTACAGGTGTGTGTTGTTCACTAGTTACAGGTGTGTTTTGTTCACTAGTTACATGTGTGTGTTGTTCACTAGTTACAGCTGTGTGTTGTTCACTAGTTACAGCTGTGTGTTGTTCACTAGTTACAGGTGTGTGTTGTTCACTAGTTACAGGTGTGTGTTGTTCACTAGTTACAGCTGTGTGTTGTTCACTAGTTACAGGTGTGGTTTGTTCACTAGTTGCAGGTGTGTGTTGTTCACTAGTTACAGGTGTGTGTTGTTCACAAGTTACAGGTGTGTGTTGTTCACTAGTTACAGGTGTGTTGTTCACTAGTTACAGGTGTGTTGTTCACTAGTTACATGTGTGTGTTGTTCACTAGTTACAGGTGTGTGTTGTTCACTAGTTACAGGTGTGTGTTGTTCACTAGTTACCGGTGTGTGTTCTTCACTAGTTACCGGTGTGTTGTTCACTAGTTACAGGTGTGTGTTGTTCACTAGTTACAGCTGTGTGTGGTGTTCACTAGTTACAGGTGTGTGTTGTTCACTAGTTACAGGTGTGTGTTGTTCACTACTTAAAGGTGTGAGTTGTTCACTAGTTACAGGTGTGGTTTGTTCACTAGTTACAGGTGTGTTTTGTTCACTAGTTACATGTGTGTGTTGTTCACTAGTTACAGCTGTGTGTGGTGTTCACTAGTTACAGGTGTGTGTTGTTCACTAGTTACATGTGTGTGTTGTTCACTAGTTAAAGGTGTGAGTTGTTCACTAGTTACAGGTGTGGTTTGTTCACTAGTTACAGGTGTGTGTTGTTCACTAGTTACAGGTGTGTTTTGTTCACTAGTTACATGTGTGTGTTGTTCACTAGTTACAGCTGTGTGTTGTTCACTAGTTACAGCTGTGTGTTGTTCACTAGTTACAGGTGTGTGTTGTTCACTAGTTACAGGTGTGTGTTGTTCACTAGTTACAGCTGTGTGTTGTTCACTAGTTACAGGTGTGGTTTGTTCACTAGTTGCAGGTGTGTGTTGTTCACTAGTTACAGATGTGTGTTGTTCACTAGTTACAGCTGTGTGTTATTCACTAGTTACAGGTGTGTTGTTCACTAGTTACAGGTGTGTGTTGTTCACTAGTTACAGGTGTGTTTTGTTCACTAGTTACAGGTGTGTGTTGTTCACTAGTTACAGCTGTGTGTTGTTCACTAGTTACAGGTGTGTTGTTCACTAGTTACAGCTGTGTGTTGTTCACTAGTTACAGGTGTGTTGTTCACTAGTTACAGATCTGTGTTGTTCACTAGTTACAGCTGTGTGTTGTTCACTAGTTACAGGTGTGTTGTTCACTAGTTACAGCTGTGTGTTGTTCACTAGTTACAGCTGTGTGTTATTCACTAGTTACAGGTGTGTTGTTCACTAGTTACAGATGTGTGTTGTTCACTAGTTACAGGTGTGTGTTGTTCACTAGTTACAGGTGTGTGTTGTTCACTAGTTACATGTGTGTGTTGTTCACCAGTTACAGGTGTGTGTTGTTCACTAGTTACATGTGTGTGTTGTTCACTAGTTACAGGTGTGTTGTTCACTAGTTACAGGTGTGTTGTTCACTAGTTACAGGTGTGTTGTAATAGTTACAGGTGTGTTGTTCACTAGTTACAGGTGTGTGTTGTTCACTAGTTACAGGTGTGCTGTTCACTAGTTACAGGTGTGTTGTTCACTAGTTACAGGTGTGTTGTTCACTAGTTACATGTGTGTGTTGTTGTGGACTTCAGGAGGTCGGGGTCAAGGACTACAGCCCCCTCAGCATCGACGGGGCACCGGTTGAGAGAGTCAACAGCTTCAAGTACCTCGGGGCCTACATATCCGAGGACTTGACATGGACCACACACATTAACAGTGTTGTGAAGAAGGCACGACAACGCCTCTACTTCCTCAGGCGCCTAAGGAAGTTCCAAGTCAGCCAGAAGATCCTTAAGAACTTCTACTCATGTACAATAGAGAGCATATTGACCGGCAACATCACCTCCTGGTTTGGGAATAGCACTGCACAAGACCAAAGCAGACTACAAAGAGTGACACGTTCAGCCGAACGCACAATTGGAGGGGGGCTCCCCACCCTCCAGAACATTTACTACAAGCGTTGCAAGGGCAAGGCTAAGAGAATCATTAAAGACTCCAGTCACCCGAACAACTGCCTCTTTGAACTGCTGCGGTCAGGCAAGCGATACCGGAGTCTCAAGGCAAGCACAGAAAGACTCAGAAGAAGCTTCTATCCCCAGGCCATCAGGCTGCTAAACGAACAATGAATGAACACTACACAACAACAACCACCAAACGCACATAGCACACACATCCACACGCACACACCCACTTTAAACAAACACACTGTAGCACCCACTCCACACACTTTATAGCACACACCCACTTTAAACAAACACACTGTAGCACCCACTCCCCACACTTTATATTTATATTTATGGATGAAGGATTGCACTACAACTCGTACACCTTACTGTAAATTGTACCTAAAATTGTACCTCATCCCATTTCTGCTTTGCACTAGATAGTACTGTACATTAGTACACTGCATAGTATTGTGTATTGTATATTATATGGTAACTCAGAACATTGTACATATGTCTATACCGAACACTGTGACCTCATTTTCTTCTTCTAAATTCATGCTATATTATGTTATTATGTTATTTGATACTATCTTGTCTAGCACAGTCTCTGGATCGTAACAGTAAGAAGCATTTTGTATGAAAGTATTCTGTACTTCTGTATGACAACTATTAAAGAACTTGACTTGTTCACTAGTTACAGGTGTGTTGTTCACTAGTTACAGGTGTGTGTTGTTCACTAGTTACAGGTGTGTTGTTCACTACAGGTGTGTGTTGTTCACTAGTTACAGGTGTGTGTTGTTCACTAGTTACAGGTGTGTGTTGTTCACTAGTTACAGCTGTGTTGTTCACTAGTTATAGCTGTGTGTTGTTCACTAGTTACAGGTGTGTTGTTCACTAGTTACAGCTGTGTGTTGTTCACTAGTTACAGCTGTGTGTTATTCACTAGTTACATGTGTGTTGTTCACTAGTTACAGGTGTGTGTTGTTCACTAGTTACAGGTGTGTTTTGTTCACTAGTTACAGGTGTGTTGTTCACTAGTTACAGGTGTGTGTTGTTCACTAGTTACAGGTGTGTTGTTCACTACAGGTGTGTGTTGTTCACTAGTTACAGGTGTGTGTTGTTCACTAGTTACAGGTGTGTGTTGTTCACTAGTTACAGCTGTGTTGTTCACTAGTTATAGCTGTGTGTTGTTCACTAGTTACAGGTGTGTTGTTCACTAGTTACAGCTGTGTGTTGTTCACTAGTTACAGCTGTGTGTTATTCACTAGTTACAGGTGTGTTGTTCACTAGTTACAGGTGTGTGTTGTTCACTAGTTACAGGTGTGTTTTGTTCACTAGTTACAGGTGTGTGTTGTTCACTAGTTACAGCTGTGTGTTGTTCACTAGTTACAGGTGTGTTGTTCACTAGTTACAGCTGTGTGTTGTTCACTAGTTACAGCTGTGTGTTATTCACTAGTTACAGGTGTGTTGTTCACTAGTTACAGATGTGTGTTGTTCACTAGTTACAGGTGTGTGTTGTTCACTAGTTACAGCTGTGTGTTGTTCACTAGTTACAGGTGTGTGTTGTTCACTAGTTACAGATGTGTGTTGTTCACTAGCAGCTGTGTGTTGTTCACTAGTTACATCTGTGTGTTGTTCACTAGTTACATATGTGTGTTGTTCACTAGTTACAGGTGTGTGTTGTTCACTAGTTACAGGTGTGTTGTTCACTAGTTACAGGTGTGTGCTGTTCACTAGTTACAGGTGTGTGTTGTTCACTAGTTACAGGTGTGTGTTGTTCACTAGTTACAGGTGTGTGTTGTTCACTAGTTACAGGTGTGTGTTGTTCACTAGTTACAGGTGTGTGCTGTTCACTAGTTACAGGTGTGTGTTGTTCACTAGTTACAGGTGTGTGTTGTTCACTAGTTACAGGTGTGTGCTGTTCACTAGTTACAGGTGTGTGTTGTTCACTACAGGTGTGTGTTGTTCACTAGTTACAGGTGTGTGTTGTTCACTAGTTACAGGTGTGTGTTGTTCACTAGTTACAGGTGTGTTCTGTTCACTAGTTACAGGTGTGTTTTGTTCACTAGTTACAGGTGTGTGTTGTTCACTAGTTACATGTGTGTGTTGTTCACTAGTTACATGTGTGCTGTTCACTAGTTACAGGTGTGTTGTTCACTAGTTACAGGTGTGTTGTTCACTAGTTACAGGTGTGTGTGTTGTTCACTAGTTACAGGTGTGTGTTGTTCACTAGTTACAGGTGTGTGTTGTTCACTAGTTACAGGTGTGTGTTGTTCACCAGTTACAGGTGTGTGTTGTTCACTAGTTACAGGTGTGTGTTGTTCACTAGTTACAGGTGTGTTGTTCACTAGTTACATGTGTGTTGTTCACTAGTTACAGGTGTGTTGTTCACTAGTTACAGGTGTGTGTTGTTCACTAGTTACAGGTGTGTTGTTCACTAGTTATATGTGTGTGTTGTTCACTAGTTACAGGTGTGTTGTTCACTAGTTACAGGTGTGTGTTGTTCACTAGTTACAGGTGTGTTGTTCACTACAGGTGTGTGTTGTTCACTAGTTACAGGTGTGTGTTGTTCACTAGTTACAGGTGTGTGTTGTTCACTAGTTACAGGTGTGTGTTGTTCACTAGTTACAGGTGTGTGTTGTTCATTAGTTACAGGTGTGTGTTGTTCACTAGTTACAGGTGTGTGTTGTTCATTAGTTACAGGTGTGTGTTGTTCACTAGTTACCGGTGTGTTGTTCACTAGTTACAGGTGTGTGTTATTCACTAGTTACATGTGTGTTGTTCACTAGTTACAGGTGTGTGTTGTTCACTAGTTACAGCTGTGTGTGGTGTTCACTAGTTACAGGTGTGTGTTGTTCACTAGTTACAGGTGTGTGTTGTTCACTAGTTACAGGTGTGTGTTGTTCACTAGTTACAGGTGTGTGTTGTTCACTAGTTAAAGGTGTGGTTTGTTCACTAGTTACAGGTGTGTTGTTCACTAGTTACAGGTGTGTTGTTCACTAGTTACAGGTGTGTGTTGTTCACTAGTTACAGGTGTGTGTTGTTCACTAGTTACAGGTGTGTGTTGTTCACTAGTTACAGGTGTGTGTTGTTCACTAGTTACATGTGTGTTTTGTTCACTAGTTACAGGTGTGTGTTGTTCACTAGTTACAGGTGTGTGTTGTTCACTAGTTACAGGTGTGTGTTGTTCACTAGTTACAGGTGTGTGTTGTTCACTAGTTACAGCTGTGTTGTTCACTAGTTATAGCTGTGTGTTGTTCACTAGTTACAGGTGTGTTGTTCACTAGTTACAGCTGTGTGTTGTTCACTAGTTACAGCTGTGTGTTATTCACTAGTTACAGGTGTGTTGTTCACTAGTTACAGGTGTGTGTTGTTCACTAGTTGCAGGTGTGTTTTGTTCACTAGTTACAGGTGTGTGTTGTTCACTAGTTACAGCTGTGTGTTGTTCACTAGTTACAGGTGTGTTGTTCACTAGTTACAGCTGTGTGTTGTTCACTAGTTACAGGTGTGTTGTTCACTAGTTACAGATCTGTGTTGTTCACTAGTTACAGCTGTGTGTTGTTCACTAGTTACAGGTGTGTTGTTCACTAGTTACAGCTGTGTGTTGTTCACTAGTTACAGCTGTGTGTTATTCACTAGTTACAGGTGTGTTGTTCACTAGTTACAGATGTGTGTTGTTCACTAGTTACAGGTGTGTGTTGTTCACTAGTTACAGCTGTGTGTTGTTCACTAGTTACAGGTGTGTGTTGTTCACTAGTTACAGATGTGTGTTGTTCACTAGCAGCTGTGTGTTGTTCACTAGTTACATCTGTGTGTTGTTCACTAGTTACATATGTGTGTTGTTCACTAGTTACAGGTGTGTGTTGTTCACTAGTTACAGGTGTGTTGTTCACTAGTTACAGGTGTGTGCTGTTCACTAGTTACAGGTGTGTGTTGTTCACTAGTTACAGGTGTGTGTTGTTCACTAGTTACAGGTGTGTGTTGTTCACTAGTTACAGGTGTGTGTTGTTCACTAGTTACAGGTGTGTGCTGTTCACTAGTTACAGGTGTGTGTTGTTCACTAGTTACAGGTGTGTGTTGTTCACTAGTTACAGGTGTGTGCTGTTCACTAGTTACAGGTGTGTGTTGTTCACTACAGGTGTGTGTTGTTCACTAGTTGCAGGTGTGTGTTGTTCACTAGTTACAGGTGTGTGTTGTTCACTAGTTACAGGTGTGTTCTGTTCACTAGTTACAGGTGTGTTTTGTTCACTAGTTACAGGTGTGTGTTGTTCACTAGTTACATGTGTGTGTTGTTCACTAGTTACATGTGTGTTGTTCACTAGTTACAGGTGTGTTGTTCACTAGTTACAGGTGTGTTGTTCACTAGTTACAGGTGTGTGTGTTGTTCACTAGTTACAGGTGTGTGTTGTTCACTAGTTACAGGTGTGTGTTGTTCACTAGTTACAGGTGTGTGTTGTTCACCAGTTACAGGTGTGTGTTGTTCACTAGTTACAGGTGTGTGTTGTTCACTAGTTACAGGTGTGTTGTTCACTAGTTACATGTGTGTTGTTCACTAGTTACAGGTGTGTTGTTCACTAGTTACAGGTGTGTGTTGTTCACTAGTTACAGGTGTGTTGTTCACTAGTTACATGTGTGTGTTGTTCACTAGTTACAGGTGTGTTGTTCACTAGTTACAGGTGTGTGTTGTTCACTAGTTACAGGTGTGTTGTTCACTACAGGTGTGTGTTGTTCACTAGTTACAGGTGTGTGTTGTTCACTAGTTACAGGTGTGTGTTGTTCACTAGTTACAGGTGTGTGTTGTTCACTAGTTACAGGTGTGTGTTGTTCACTAGTTACAGGTGTGTGTTGTTCATTAGTTACAGGTGTGTGTTGTTCACTAGTTACAGGTGTGTGTTGTTCATTAGTTACAGGTGTGTGTTGTTCACTAGTTACCGGTGTGTTGTTCACTAGTTACAGGTGTGTGTTATTCACTAGTTACATGTGTGTTGTTCACTAGTTACAGGTGTGTGTTGTTCACTAGTTACAGCTGTGTGTGGTGTTCACTAGTTACAGGTGTGTGTTGTTCACTAGTTACAGGTGTGTGTTGTTCACTAGTTACAGGTGTGTGTTGTTCACTAGTTACAGGTGTGTGTTGTTCACTAGTTAAAGGTGTGGTTTGTTCACTAGTTACAGGTGTGTTGTTCACTAGTTACATGTGTGTTGTTCACTAGTTACAGGTGTGTGTTGTTCACTAGTTACAGGTGTGTGTTGTTCACTAGTTACAGGTGTGTGTTGTTCACTAGTTACAGGTGTGTGTTGTTCACTAGTTACATGTGTGTTTTGTTCACTAGTTACAGGTGTGTGTTGTTCACTAGTTACAGGTGTGTGTTGTTCACTAGTTACAGGTGTGTGTTGTTCACTAGTTACAGCTGTGTGTTGTTCACTAGTTACATGTGTGTGTTGTTCACTAGTTACAGGTGTGTGTTGTTCACTAGTTACATGTGTGTTGTTCACTAGTTACAGGTGTGTTGTTCACTAGTTACAGGTGTGTGTTGTTCACTAGTTACAGGTGTGTTGTTCACTAGTTACATGTGTGTGTTGTTCACTAGTTACAGGTGTGTTGTTCACTAGTGACAGGTGTGTTGTTCACTAGTTACAGGTGTGTGTTGTTCACTAGTTACAGGTGTGTGTTGTTCACTAGTTACAGGTGTGTGTTGTTCACTAGTTACAGGTGTGTGTTGTTCACTAGTTACAGCTGTGTGTTGTTCACTAGTTACAGCTGTGTTGTTCACTAGTTACAGGTGTGTGTTGTTCACTAGTTACAGGTGTGTGTTGTTCACTAGTTACCGGTGTGTTGTTCACTAGTTACAGGTGTGTGTTCTTCACTAGTTACAGGTGTGTTGTTCACTAGTTACAGGTGTGTGTTGTTCACTAGTTACAGGTGTGTGTTGTTCACTAGTTACAGGTGTGTTGTTCACTAGTTACAGGTGTGTGTTGTTCACTAGTTACAGGTGTGTGTTGTTCACTAGTTAAAGGTGTGAGTTGTTCACTAGTTACATGTGTGGTTTGTTCACTAGTTACAGGTGTGTTGTTCACTAGTTACAGGTGTGTGGTGTTCACTAGTTACATGTGTGTGTTGTTCACTAGTTACAGGTGTGTGTTGTTCACTAGTTACATGTGTGTGTTGTTCACTAGTTACATGTGTGTTTTGTTCACTAGTTACATGTGTGTGTTGTTCACTAGTTACAGGTGTGTGTTGTTCACTAGTTACAGATGTGTGTTGTTCACTAGTTACAGCTGTGTGTTGTTCACTAGTTACAGGTGTGTTGTTCACTAGTTGCAGCTGTGTGTTGTTCACTAGTTACAGCTGTGTGTTATTCACTAGTTACAGGTGTGTTGTTCACTAGTTACAGGTGTGTGTTGTTCACTAGTTACAGGTGTGTTTTGTTCACTAGTTACATGTGTGTGTTGTTCACTAGTTACAGCTGTGTGTTGTTCACTAGTTACAGCTGTGTGTTGTTCACTAGTTACAGGTGTGTGTTGTTCACTAGTTACAGGTGTGTGTTGTTCACTAGTTACAGCTGTGTGTTGTTCACTAGTTACAGGTGTGGTTTGTTCACTAGTTGCAGGTGTGTGTTGTTCACTAGTTACAGGTGTGTGTTGTTCACAAGTTACAGGTGTGTGTTGTTCACTAGTTACAGGTGTGTTGTTCACTAGTTACAGGTGTGTTGTTCACTAGTTACATGTGTGTGTTGTTCACTAGTTACAGGTGTGTGTTGTTCACTAGTTACAGGTGTGTGTTGTTCACTAGTTACCGGTGTGTGTTCTTCACTAGTTACCGGTGTGTTGTTCACTAGTTACAGGTGTGTGTTGTTCACTAGTTACAGCTGTGTGTGGTGTTCACTAGTTACAGGTGTGTGTTGTTCACTAGTTACAGGTGTGTGTTGTTCACTACTTAAAGGTGTGAGTTGTTCACTAGTTACAGGTGTGGTTTGTTCACTAGTTACAGGTGTGTTTTGTTCACTAGTTACATGTGTGTGTTGTTCACTAGTTACAGCTGTGTGTGGTGTTCACTAGTTACAGGTGTGTGTTGTTCACTAGTTACATGTGTGTGTTGTTCACTAGTTAAAGGTGTGAGTTGTTCACTAGTTACAGGTGTGGTTTGTTCACTAGTTACAGGTGTGTGTTGTTCACTAGTTACAGGTGTGTTTTGTTCACTAGTTACATGTGTGTGTTGTTCACTAGTTACAGCTGTGTGTTGTTCACTAGTTACAGCTGTGTGTTGTTCACTAGTTACAGGTGTGTGTTGTTCACTAGTTACAGGTGTGTGTTGTTCACTAGTTACAGCTGTGTGTTGTTCACTAGTTACAGGTGTGGTTTGTTCACTAGTTGCAGGTGTGTGTTGTTCACTAGTTACAGATGTGTGTTGTTCACTAGTTACAGCTGTGTGTTATTCACTAGTTACAGGTGTGTTGTTCACTAGTTACAGGTGTGTGTTGTTCACTAGTTACAGGTGTGTTTTGTTCACTAGTTACAGGTGTGTGTTGTTCACTAGTTACAGCTGTGTGTTGTTCACTAGTTACAGGTGTGTTGTTCACTAGTTACAGCTGTGTGTTGTTCACTAGTTACAGGTGTGTTGTTCACTAGTTACAGATCTGTGTTGTTCACTAGTTACAGCTGTGTGTTGTTCACTAGTTACAGGTGTGTTGTTCACTAGTTACAGCTGTGTGTTGTTCACTAGTTACAGCTGTGTGTTATTCACTAGTTACAGGTGTGTTGTTCACTAGTTACAGATGTGTGTTGTTCACTAGTTACAGGTGTGTGTTGTTCACTAGTTACAGGTGTGTGTTGTTCACTAGTTACATGTGTGTGTTGTTCACCAGTTACAGGTGTGTGTTGTTCACTAGTTACATGTGTGTGTTGTTCACTAGTTACAGGTGTGTTGTTCACTAGTTACAGGTGTGTTGTTCACTAGTTACAGGTGTGTTGTAATAGTTACAGGTGTGTTGTTCACTAGTTACAGGTGTGTGTTGTTCACTAGTTACAGGTGTGCTGTTCACTAGTTACAGGTGTGTTGTTCACTAGTTACAGGTGTGTTGTTCACTAGTTACATGTGTGTGTTGTTGTGGACTTCAGGAGGTCGGGGTCAAGGACTACAGCCCCCTCAGCATCGACGGGGCACCGGTTGAGAGAGTCAACAGCTTCAAGTACCTCGGGGCCTACATATCCGAGGACTTGACATGGACCACACACATTAACAGTGTTGTGAAGAAGGCACGACAACGCCTCTACTTCCTCAGGCGCCTAAGGAAGTTCCAAGTCAGCCAGAAGATCCTTAAGAACTTCTACTCATGTACAATAGAGAGCATATTGACCGGCAACATCACCTCCTGGTTTGGGAATAGCACTGCACAAGACCAAAGCAGACTACAAAGAGTGACACGTTCAGCCGAACGCACAATTGGAGGGGGGCTCCCCACCCTCCAGAACATTTACTACAAGCGTTGCAAGGGCAAGGCTAAGAGAATCATTAAAGACTCCAGTCACCCGAACAACTGCCTCTTTGAACTGCTGCGGTCAGGCAAGCGATACCGGAGTCTCAAGGCAAGCACAGAAAGACTCAGAAGAAGCTTCTATCCCCAGGCCATCAGGCTGCTAAACGAACAATGAATGAACACTACACAACAACAACCACCAAACGCACATAGCACACACATCCACACGCACACACCCACTTTAAACAAACACACTGTAGCACCCACTCCACACACTTTATAGCACACACCCACTTTAAACAAACACACTGTAGCACCCACTCCCCACACTTTATATTTATATTTATGGATGAAGGATTGCACTACAACTCGTACACCTTACTGTAAATTGTACCTAAAATTGTACCTCATCCCATTTCTGCTTTGCACTAGATAGTACTGTACATTAGTACACTGCATAGTATTGTGTATTGTATATTATATGGTAACTCAGAACATTGTACATATGTCTATACCGAACACTGTGACCTCATTTTCTTCTTCTAAATTCATGCTATATTATGTTATTATGTTATTTGATACTATCTTGTCTAGCACAGTCTCTGGAGCGTAACAGTAAGAAGCATTTTGTATGAAAGTATTCTGTACTTCTGTATGACAACTATTAAAGAACTTGACTTGTTCACTAGTTACAGGTGTGTTGTTCACTAGTTACAGGTGTGTGTTGTTCACTAGTTACAGGTGTGTTGTTCACTACAGGTGTGTGTTGTTCACTAGTTACAGGTATGTGTTGTTCACTAGTTACAGGTGTGTGTTGTTCACTAGTTACAGCTGTGTTGTTCACTAGTTATAGCTGTGTGTTGTTCACTAGTTACAGGTGTGTTGTTCACTAGTTACAGCTGTGTGTTGTTCACTAGTTACAGCTGTGTGTTATTCACTAGTTACATGTGTGTTGTTCACTAGTTACAGGTGTGTGTTGTTCACTAGTTACAGGTGTGTTTTGTTCACTAGTTACAGGTGTGTTGTTCACTAGTTACAGGTGTGTGTTGTTCACTAGTTACAGGTGTGTTGTTCACTACAGGTGTGTGTTGTTCACTAGTTACAGGTGTGTGTTGTTCACTAGTTACAGGTGTGTGTTGTTCACTAGTTACAGCTGTGTTGTTCACTAGTTATAGCTGTGTGTTGTTCACTAGTTACAGGTGTGTTGTTCACTAGTTACAGCTGTGTGTTGTTCACTAGTTACAGCTGTGTGTTATTCACTAGTTACAGGTGTGTTGTTCACTAGTTACAGGTGTGTGTTGTTCACTAGTTACAGGTGTGTTTTGTTCACTAGTTACAGGTGTGTGTTGTTCACTAGTTACAGCTGTGTGTTGTTCACTAGTTACAGGTGTGTTGTTCACTAGTTACAGCTGTGTGTTGTTCACTAGTTACAGCTGTGTGTTATTCACTAGTTACAGGTGTGTTGTTCACTAGTTACAGATGTGTGTTGTTCACTAGTTACAGGTGTGTGTTGTTCACTAGTTACAGCTGTGTGTTGTTCACTAGTTACAGGTGTGTGTTGTTCACTAGTTACAGATGTGTGTTGTTCACTAGCAGCTGTGTGTTGTTCACTAGTTACATCTGTGTGTTGTTCACTAGTTACATATGTGTGTTGTTCACTAGTTACAGGTGTGTGTTGTTCACTAGTTACAGGTGTGTTGTTCACTAGTTACAGGTGTGTGCTGTTCACTAGTTACAGGTGTGTGTTGTTCACTAGTTACAGGTGTGTGTTGTTCACTAGTTACAGGTGTGTGTTGTTCACTAGTTACAGGTGTGTGTTGTTCACTAGTTACAGGTGTGTGCTGTTCACTAGTTACAGGTGTGTGTTGTTCACTAGTTACAGGTGTGTGTTGTTCACTAGTTACAGGTGTGTGCTGTTCACTAGTTACAGGTGTGTGTTGTTCACTACAGGTGTGTGTTGTTCACTAGTTACAGGTGTGTGTTGTTCACTAGTTACAGGTGTGTGTTGTTCACTAGTTACAGGTGTGTTCTGTTCACTAGTTACAGGTGTGTTTTGTTCACTAGTTACAGGTGTGTGTTGTTCACTAGTTACATGTGTGTGTTGTTCACTAGTTACATGTGTGCTGTTCACTAGTTACAGGTGTGTTGTTCACTAGTTACAGGTGTGTTGTTCACTAGTTACAGGTGTGTGTGTTGTTCACTAGTTACAGGTGTGTGTTGTTCACTAGTTACAGGTGTGTGTTGTTCACTAGTTACAGGTGTGTGTTGTTCACCAGTTACAGGTGTGTGTTGTTCACTAGTTACAGGTGTGTGTTGTTCACTAGTTACAGGTGTGTTGTTCACTAGTTACATGTGTGTTGTTCACTAGTTACAGGTGTGTTGTTCACTAGTTACAGGTGTGTGTTGTTCACTAGTTACAGGTGTGTTGTTCACTAGTTATATGTGTGTGTTGTTCACTAGTTACAGGTGTGTTGTTCACTAGTTACAGGTGTGTGTTGTTCACTAGTTACAGGTGTGTTGTTCACTACAGGTGTGTGTTGTTCACTAGTTACAGGTGTGTGTTGTTCACTAGTTACAGGTGTGTGTTGTTCACTAGTTACAGGTGTGTGTTGTTCACTAGTTACAGGTGTGTGTTGTTCATTAGTTACAGGTGTGTGTTGTTCACTAGTTACAGGTGTGTGTTGTTCATTAGTTACAGGTGTGTGTTGTTCACTAGTTACCGGTGTGTTGTTCACTAGTTACAGGTGTGTGTTATTCACTAGTTACATGTGTGTTGTTCACTAGTTACAGGTGTGTGTTGTTCACTAGTTACAGCTGTGTGTGGTGTTCACTAGTTACAGGTGTGTGTTGTTCACTAGTTACAGGTGTGTGTTGTTCACTAGTTACAGGTGTGTGTTGTTCACTAGTTACAGGTGTGTGTTGTTCACTAGTTAAAGGTGTGGTTTGTTCACTAGTTACAGGTGTGTTGTTCACTAGTTACAGGTGTGTTGTTCACTAGTTACAGGTGTGTGTTGTTCACTAGTTACAGGTGTGTGTTGTTCACTAGTTACAGGTGTGTGTTGTTCACTAGTTACAGGTGTGTGTTGTTCACTAGTTACATGTGTGTTTTGTTCACTAGTTACAGGTGTGTGTTGTTCACTAGTTACAGGTGTGTGTTGTTCACTAGTTACAGGTGTGTGTTGTTCACTAGTTACAGGTGTGTGTTGTTCACTAGTTACAGCTGTGTTGTTCACTAGTTATAGCTGTGTGTTGTTCACTAGTTACAGGTGTGTTGTTCACTAGTTACAGCTGTGTGTTGTTCACTAGTTACAGCTGTGTGTTATTCACTAGTTACAGGTGTGTTGTTCACTAGTTACAGGTGTGTGTTGTTCACTAGTTGCAGGTGTGTTTTGTTCACTAGTTACAGGTGTGTGTTGTTCACTAGTTACAGCTGTGTGTTGTTCACTAGTTACAGGTGTGTTGTTCACTAGTTACAGCTGTGTGTTGTTCACTAGTTACAGGTGTGTTGTTCACTAGTTACAGATCTGTGTTGTTCACTAGTTACAGCTGTGTGTTGTTCACTAGTTACAGGTGTGTTGTTCACTAGTTACAGCTGTGTGTTGTTCACTAGTTACAGCTGTGTGTTATTCACTAGTTACAGGTGTGTTGTTCACTAGTTACAGATGTGTGTTGTTCACTAGTTACAGGTGTGTGTTGTTCACTAGTTACAGCTGTGTGTTGTTCACTAGTTACAGGTGTGTGTTGTTCACTAGTTACAGATGTGTGTTGTTCACTAGCAGCTGTGTGTTGTTCACTAGTTACATCTGTGTGTTGTTCACTAGTTACATATGTGTGTTGTTCACTAGTTACAGGTGTGTGTTGTTCACTAGTTACAGGTGTGTTGTTCACTAGTTACAGGTGTGTGCTGTTCACTAGTTACAGGTGTGTGTTGTTCACTAGTTACAGGTGTGTGTTGTTCACTAGTTACAGGTGTGTGTTGTTCACTAGTTACAGGTGTGTGTTGTTCACTAGTTACAGGTGTGTGCTGTTCACTAGTTACAGGTGTGTGTTGTTCACTAGTTACAGGTGTGTGTTGTTCACTAGTTACAGGTGTGTGCTGTTCACTAGTTACAGGTGTGTGTTGTTCACTACAGGTGTGTGTTGTTCACTAGTTGCAGGTGTGTGTTGTTCACTAGTTACAGGTGTGTGTTGTTCACTAGTTACAGGTGTGTTCTGTTCACTAGTTACAGGTGTGTTTTGTTCACTAGTTACAGGTGTGTGTTGTTCACTAGTTACATGTGTGTGTTGTTCACTAGTTACATGTGTGCTGTTCACTAGTTACAGGTGTGTTGTTCACTAGTTACAGGTGTGTTGTTCACTAGTTACAGGTGTGTGTGTTGTTCACTAGTTACAGGTGTGTGTTGTTCACTAGTTACAGGTGTGTGTTGTTCACTAGTTACAGGTGTGTGTTGTTCACCAGTTACAGGTGTGTGTTGTTCACTAGTTACAGGTGTGTGTTGTTCACTAGTTACAGGTGTGTTGTTCACTAGTTACATGTGTGTTGTTCACTAGTTACAGGTGTGTTGTTCACTAGTTACAGGTGTGTGTTGTTCACTAGTTACAGGTGTGTTGTTCACTAGTTACATGTGTGTGTTGTTCACTAGTTACAGGTGTGTTGTTCACTAGTTACAGGTGTGTGTTGTTCACTAGTTACAGGTGTGTTGTTCACTACAGGTGTGTGTTGTTCACTAGTTACAGGTGTGTGTTGTTCACTAGTTACAGGTGTGTGTTGTTCACTAGTTACAGGTGTGTGTTGTTCACTAGTTACAGGTGTGTGTTGTTCATTAGTTACAGGTGTGTGTTGTTCACTAGTTACAGGTGTGTGTTGTTCATTAGTTACAGGTGTGTGTTGTTCACTAGTTACCGGTGTGTTGTTCACTAGTTACAGGTGTGTGTTATTCACTAGTTACATGTGTGTTGTTCACTAGTTACAGGTGTGTGTTGTTCACTAGTTACAGCTGTGTGTGGTGTTCACTAGTTACAGGTGTGTGTTGTTCACTAGTTACAGGTGTGTGTTGTTCACTAGTTACAGGTGTGTGTTGTTCACTAGTTACAGGTGTGTGTTGTTCACTAGTTAAAGGTGTGGTTTGTTCACTAGTTACAGGTGTGTTGTTCACTAGTTACAGGTGTGTTGTTCACTAGTTACAGGTGTGTGTTGTTCACTAGTTACAGGTGTGTGTTGTTCACTAGTTACAGGTGTGTGTTGTTCACTAGTTACAGGTGTGTGTTGTTCACTAGTTACATGTGTGTTTTGTTCACTAGTTACAGGTGTGTGTTGTTCACTAGTTACAGGTGTGTGTTGTTCACTAGTTACAGGTGTGTGTTGTTCACTAGTTACAGCTGTGTGTTGTTCACTAGTTACATGTGTGTGTTGTTCACTAGTTACAGGTGTGTGTTGTTCACTAGTTACATGTGTGTTGTTCACTAGTTACAGGTGTGTTGTTCACTAGTTACAGGTGTGTGTTGTTCACTAGTTACAGGTGTGTTGTTCACTAGTTACATGTGTGTGTTGTTCACTAGTTACAGGTGTGTTGTTCACTAGTGACAGGTGTGTTGTTCACTAGTTACAGGTGTGTGTTGTTCACTAGTTACAGGTGTGTGTTGTTCACTAGTTACAGGTGTGTGTTGTTCACTAGTTACAGGTGTGTGTTGTTCACTAGTTACAGCTGTGTGTTGTTCACTAGTTACAGCTGTGTTGTTCACTAGTTACAGGTGTGTGTTGTTCACTAGTTACAGGTGTGTGTTGTTCACTAGTTACCGGTGTGTTGTTCACTAGTTACAGGTGTGTGTTCTTCACTAGTTACAGGTGTGTTGTTCACTAGTTACAGGTGTGTGTTGTTCACTAGTTACAGGTGTGTGTTGTTCACTAGTTACAGGTGTGTTGTTCACTAGTTACAGGTGTGTGTTGTTCACTAGTTACAGGTGTGTGTTGTTCACTAGTTAAAGGTGTGAGTTGTTCACTAGTTACATGTGTGGTTTGTTCACTAGTTACAGGTGTGTTGTTCACTAGTTACAGGTGTGTGGTGTTCACTAGTTACATGTGTGTGTTGTTCACTAGTTACAGGTGTGTGTTGTTCACTAGTTACATGTGTGTGTTGTTCACTAGTTACATGTGTGTTTTGTTCACTAGTTACATGTGTGTGTTGTTCACTAGTTACAGGTGTGTGTTGTTCACTAGTTACAGATGTGTGTTGTTCACTAGTTACAGCTGTGTGTTGTTCACTAGTTACAGGTGTGTTGTTCACTAGTTGCAGCTGTGTGTTGTTCACTAGTTACAGCTGTGTGTTATTCACTAGTTACAGGTGTGTTGTTCACTAGTTACAGGTGTGTGTTGTTCACTAGTTACAGGTGTGTTTTGTTCACTAGTTACATGTGTGTGTTGTTCACTAGTTACAGCTGTGTGTTGTTCACTAGTTACAGCTGTGTGTTGTTCACTAGTTACAGGTGTGTGTTGTTCACTAGTTACAGGTGTGTGTTGTTCACTAGTTACAGCTGTGTGTTGTTCACTAGTTACAGGTGTGGTTTGTTCACTAGTTGCAGGTGTGTGTTGTTCACTAGTTACAGGTGTGTGTTGTTCACAAGTTACAGGTGTGTGTTGTTCACTAGTTACAGGTGTGTTGTTCACTAGTTACAGGTGTGTTGTTCACTAGTTACATGTGTGTGTTGTTCACTAGTTACAGGTGTGTGTTGTTCACTAGTTACAGGTGTGTGTTGTTCACTAGTTACCGGTGTGTGTTCTTCACTAGTTACCGGTGTGTTGTTCACTAGTTACAGGTGTGTGTTGTTCACTAGTTACAGCTGTGTGTGGTGTTCACTAGTTACAGGTGTGTGTTGTTCACTAGTTACAGGTGTGTGTTGTTCACTACTTAAAGGTGTGAGTTGTTCACTAGTTACAGGTGTGGTTTGTTCACTAGTTACAGGTGTGTTTTGTTCACTAGTTACATGTGTGTGTTGTTCACTAGTTACAGCTGTGTGTGGTGTTCACTAGTTACAGGTGTGTGTTGTTCACTAGTTACATGTGTGTGTTGTTCACTAGTTAAAGGTGTGAGTTGTTCACTAGTTACAGGTGTGGTTTGTTCACTAGTTACAGGTGTGTGTTGTTCACTAGTTACAGGTGTGTTTTGTTCACTAGTTACATGTGTGTGTTGTTCACTAGTTACAGCTGTGTGTTGTTCACTAGTTACAGCTGTGTGTTGTTCACTAGTTACAGGTGTGTGTTGTTCACTAGTTACAGGTGTGTGTTGTTCACTAGTTACAGCTGTGTGTTGTTCACTAGTTACAGGTGTGGTTTGTTCACTAGTTGCAGGTGTGTGTTGTTCACTAGTTACAGATGTGTGTTGTTCACTAGTTACAGCTGTGTGTTATTCACTAGTTACAGGTGTGTTGTTCACTAGTTACAGGTGTGTGTTGTTCACTAGTTACAGGTGTGTTTTGTTCACTAGTTACAGGTGTGTGTTGTTCACTAGTTACAGCTGTGTGTTGTTCACTAGTTACAGGTGTGTTGTTCACTAGTTACAGCTGTGTGTTGTTCACTAGTTACAGGTGTGTTGTTCACTAGTTACAGATCTGTGTTGTTCACTAGTTACAGCTGTGTGTTGTTCACTAGTTACAGGTGTGTTGTTCACTAGTTACAGCTGTGTGTTGTTCACTAGTTACAGCTGTGTGTTATTCACTAGTTACAGGTGTGTTGTTCACTAGTTACAGATGTGTGTTGTTCACTAGTTACAGGTGTGTGTTGTTCACTAGTTACAGGTGTGTGTTGTTCACTAGTTACATGTGTGTGTTGTTCACCAGTTACAGGTGTGTGTTGTTCACTAGTTACATGTGTGTGTTGTTCACTAGTTACAGGTGTGTTGTTCACTAGTTACAGGTGTGTTGTTCACTAGTTACAGGTGTGTTGTAATAGTTACAGGTGTGTTGTTCACTAGTTACAGGTGTGTGTTGTTCACTAGTTACAGGTGTGCTGTTCACTAGTTACAGGTGTGTTGTTCACTAGTTACAGGTGTGTTGTTCACTAGTTACATGTGTGTGTTGTTGTGGACTTCAGGAGGTCGGGGTCAAGGACTACAGCCCCCTCAGCATCGACGGGGCACCGGTTGAGAGAGTCAACAGCTTCAAGTACCTCGGGGCCTACATATCCGAGGACTTGACATGGACCACACACATTAACAGTGTTGTGAAGAAGGCACGACAACGCCTCTACTTCCTCAGGCGCCTAAGGAAGTTCCAAGTCAGCCAGAAGATCCTTAAGAACTTCTACTCATGTACAATAGAGAGCATATTGACCGGCAACATCACCTCCTGGTTTGGGAATAGCACTGCACAAGACCAAAGCAGACTACAAAGAGTGACACGTTCAGCCGAACGCACAATTGGAGGGGGGCTCCCCACCCTCCAGAACATTTACTACAAGCGTTGCAAGGGCAAGGCTAAGAGAATCATTAAAGACTCCAGTCACCCGAACAACTGCCTCTTTGAACTGCTGCGGTCAGGCAAGCGATACCGGAGTCTCAAGGCAAGCACAGAAAGACTCAGAAGAAGCTTCTATCCCCAGGCCATCAGGCTGCTAAACGAACAATGAATGAACACTACACAACAACAACCACCAAACGCACATAGCACACACATCCACACGCACACACCCACTTTAAACAAACACACTGTAGCACCCACTCCACACACTTTATAGCACACACCCACTTTAAACAAACACACTGTAGCACCCACTCCCCACACTTTATATTTATATTTATGGATGAAGGATTGCACTACAACTCGTACACCTTACTGTAAATTGTACCTAAAATTGTACCTCATCCCATTTCTGCTTTGCACTAGATAGTACTGTACATTAGTACACTGCATAGTATTGTGTATTGTATATTATATGGTAACTCAGAACATTGTACATATGTCTATACCGAACACTGTGACCTCATTTTCTTCTTCTAAATTCATGCTATATTATGTTATTATGTTATTTGATACTATCTTGTCTAGCACAGTCTCTGGAGCGTAACAGTAAGAAGCATTTTGTATGAAAGTATTCTGTACTTCTGTATGACAACTATTAAAGAACTTGACTTGTTCACTAGTTACAGGTGTGTTGTTCACTAGTTACAGGTGTGTGTTGTTCACTAGTTACAGGTGTGTTGTTCACTACAGGTGTGTGTTGTTCACTAGTTACAGGTGTGTGTTGTTCACTAGTTACAGGTGTGTGTTGTTCACTAGTTACAGCTGTGTTGTTCACTAGTTATAGCTGTGTGTTGTTCACTGGTTACAGGTGTGTTGTTCACTAGTTACAGCTGTGTGTTGTTCACTAGTTACAGCTGTGTGTTATTCACTAGTTACATGTGTGTTGTTCACTAGTTACAGGTGTGTGTTGTTCACTAGTTACAGGTGTGTTTTGTTCACTAGTTACAGGTGTGTTGTTCACTAGTTACAGGTGTGTGTTGTTCACTAGTTACAGGTGTGTTGTTCACTACAGGTGTGTGTTGTTCACTAGTTACAGGTGTGTGTTGTTCACTAGTTACAGGTGTGTGTTGTTCACTAGTTACAGCTGTGTTGTTCACTAGTTATAGCTGTGTGTTGTTCACTAGTTACAGGTGTGTTGTTCACTAGTTACAGCTGTGTGTTGTTCACTAGTTACAGCTGTGTGTTATTCACTAGTTACAGGTGTGTTGTTCACTAGTTACAGGTGTGTGTTGTTCACTAGTTACAGGTGTGTTTTGTTCACTAGTTACAGGTGTGTGTTGTTCACTAGTTACAGCTGTGTGTTGTTCACTAGTTACAGGTGTGTTGTTCACTAGTTACAGCTGTGTGTTGTTCACTAGTTACAGCTGTGTGTTATTCACTAGTTACAGGTGTGTTGTTCACTAGTTACAGATGTGTGTTGTTCACTAGTTACAGGTGTGTGTTGTTCACTAGTTACAGCTGTGTGTTGTTCACTAGTTACAGGTGTGTGTTGTTCACTAGTTACAGATGTGTGTTGTTCACTAGCAGCTGTGTGTTGTTCACTAGTTACATCTGTGTGTTGTTCACTAGTTACATATGTGTGTTGTTCACTAGTTACAGGTGTGTGTTGTTCACTAGTTACAGGTGTGTTGTTCACTAGTTACAGGTGTGTGCTGTTCACTAGTTACAGGTGTGTGTTGTTCACTAGTTACAGGTGTGTGTTGTTCACTAGTTACAGGTGTGTGTTGTTCACTAGTTACAGGTGTGTGTTGTTCACTAGTTACAGGTGTGTGTTGTTCACTAGTTACAGGTGTGTGTTGTTCACTAGTTACAGGTGTGTGTTGTTCACTAGTTACAGGTGTGTGCTGTTCACTAGTTACAGGTGTGTGTTGTTCACTACAGGTGTGTGTTGTTCACTAGTTACAGGTGTGTGTTGTTCACTAGTTACAGGTGTGTGTTGTTCACTAGTTACAGGTGTGTTCTGTTCACTAGTTACAGGTGTGTTTTGTTCACTAGTTACAGGTGTGTGTTGTTCACTAGTTACATGTGTGTGTTGTTCACTAGTTACATGTGTGCTGTTCACTAGTTACAGGTGTGTTGTTCACTAGTTACAGGTGTGTTGTTCACTAGTTACAGGTGTGTGTGTTGTTCACTAGTTACAGGTGTGTGTTGTTCACTAGTTACAGGTGTGTGTTGTTCACTAGTTACAGGTGTGTGTTGTTCACCAGTTACAGGTGTGTGTTGTTCACTAGTTACAGGTGTGTGTTGTTCACTAGTTACAGGTGTGTTGTTCACTAGTTACATGTGTGTTGTTCACTAGTTACAGGTGTGTTGTTCACTAGTTACAGGTGTGTGTTGTTCACTAGTTACAGGTGTGTTGTTCACTAGTTACATGTGTGTGTTGTTCACTAGTTACAGGTGTGTTGTTCACTAGTTACAGGTGTGTGTTGTTCACTAGTTACAGGTGTGTTGTTCACTACAGGTGTGTGTTGTTCACTAGTTACAGGTGTGTGTTGTTCACTAGTTACAGGTGTGTGTTGTTCACTAGTTACAGGTGTGTGTTGTTCACTAGTTACAGGTGTGTGTTGTTCATTAGTTACAGGTGTGTGTTGTTCACTAGTTACAGGTGTGTGTTGTTCATTAGTTACAGGTGTGTGTTGTTCACTAGTTACCGGTGTGTTGTTCACTAGTTACAGGTGTGTGTTATTCACTAGTTACATGTGTGTTGTTCACTAGTTACAGGTGTGTGTTGTTCACTAGTTACAGCTGTGTGTGGTGTTCACTAGTTACAGGTGTGTGTTGTTCACTAGTTACAGGTGTGTGTTGTTCACTAGTTACAGGTGTGTGTTGTTCACTAGTTACAGGTGTGTGTTGTTCACTAGTTAAAGGTGTGGTTTGTTCACTAGTTACAGGTGTGTTGTTCACTAGTTACAGGTGTGTTGTTCACTAGTTACAGGTGTGTGTTGTTCACTAGTTACAGGTGTGTGTTGTTCACTAGTTACAGGTGTGTGTTGTTCACTAGTTACAGGTGTGTGTTGTTCACTAGTTACATGTGTGTTTTGTTCACTAGTTACAGGTGTGTGTTGTTCACTAGTTACATGTGTGTGTTGTTCACTAGTTACAGGTGTGTGTTGTTCACTAGTTACAGCTGTGTGTTGTTCACTAGTTACATGTGTGTGTTGTTCACTAGTTACAGGTGTGTGTTGTTCACTAGTTACATGTGTGTTGTTCACTAGTTACAGGTGTGTTGTTCACTAGTTACAGGTGTGTGTTGTTCACTAGTTACAGGTGTGTTGTTCACTAGTTACATGTGTGTGTTGTTCACTAGTTACAGGTGTGTTGTTCACTAGTGACAGGTGTGTTGTTCACTAGTTACAGGTGTGTGTTGTTCACTAGTTACAGGTGTGTGTTGTTCACTAGTTACAGGTGTGTGTTGTTCACTAGTTACAGGTGTGTGTTGTTCACTAGTTACAGCTGTGTGTTGTTCACTAGTTACAGCTGTGTTGTTCACTAGTTACAGGTGTGTGTTGTTCACTAGTTACAGGTGTGTGTTGTTCACTAGTTACCGGTGTGTTGTTCACTAGTTACAGGTGTGTGTTCTTCACTAGTTACAGGTGTGTTGTTCACTAGTTACAGGTGTGTGTTGTTCACTAGTTACAGGTGTGTGTTGTTCACTAGTTACAGGTGTGTTGTTCACTAGTTACAGGTGTGTGTTGTTCACTAGTTACAGGTGTGTGTTGTTCACTAGTTAAAGGTGTGAGTTGTTCACTAGTTACAGGTGTGGTTTGTTCACTAGTTACAGGTGTGTTGTTCACTAGTTACAGGTGTGTGGTGTTCACTAGTTACAGGTGTGTGTTGTTCACTAGTTACAGGTGTGTGTTGTTCACTAGTTACATGTGTGTGTTGTTCACTAGTTACATGTGTGTTTTGTTCACTAGTTACATGTGTGTGTTGTTCACTAGTTACAGGTGTGTGTTGTTCACTAGTTACAGATGTGTGTTGTTCACTAGTTACAGCTGTGTGTTGTTCACTAGTTACAGGTGTGTTGTTCACTAGTTGCAGCTGTGTGTTGTTCACTAGTTACAGCTGTGTGTTATTCACTAGTTACAGGTGTGTTGTTCACTAGTTACAGGTGTGTGTTGTTCACTAGTTACAGGTGTGTTTTGTTCACTAGTTACATGTGTGTGTTGTTCACTAGTTACAGCTGTGTGTTGTTCACTAGTTACATCTGTGTGTTGTTCACTAGTTACAGGTGTGTGTTGTTCACTAGTTACAGGTGTGTGTTGTTCACTAGTTACAGCTGTGTGTTGTTCACTAGTTACAGGTGTGGTTTGTTTACTAGTTGCAGGTGTGTGTTGTTCACTAGTTACAGGTGTGTGTTGTTCACAAGTTACAGGTGTGTGTTGTTCACTAGTTACAGGTGTGTTGTTCACTAGTTACAGGTGTGTGCTGTTCACTAGTTACAGGTGTGTGTTGTTCACTAGTTACAGGTGTGCTGTTCACTAGTCACAGGTGTGTGTTGTTCACTAGTTACAGGTGTGTGTTGTTCACTAGTTACAGGTGTGTGTTGTTCACTACAGGTGTGTGTTGTTCACTAGTTACAGGTGTGTGTTGTTCACTAGTTAGATGTGTGTGTTGTTCACTAGTTACAGGTGTGTTTTGTTCACTAGTTACAGGTGTGTGTTGTTCACTAGTTACAGGTGTGTGTTGTTCACTAGTTACAGGTGTGTGTTGTTCACTAGTTACAGGTGTGTTGTTCACTAGTTACAGGTGTGTTGTTCACTAGTTACAGGTGTGTTGTAATAGTTACAGGTGTGTTGTTCACTAGTTACAGGTGTGTGTTGTTCACTAGTTACAGGTGTGCTGTTCACTAGTTACAGGTGTGTTGTTCACTAGTTACAGGTGTGTTGTTCACTAGTTACATGTGTGTGTTGTTGTGGACTTCAGGAGGTCGGGGTCAAGGACTACAGCCCCCTCAGCATCGACGGGGCACCGGTTGAGAGAGTCAACAGCTTCAAGTACCTCGGGGCCTACATATCCGAGGACTTGACATGGACCACACACATTAACAGTGTTGTGAAGAAGGCAGGACAACGCCTCTACTTCCTCAGGCGCCTAAGGAAGTTCCAAGTCAGCCAGAAGATCCTTAAGAACTTCTACTCATGTACAATAGAGAGCATATTGACCGGCAACATCACCTCCTGGTTTGGGAATAGCACTGCACAAGACCAAAGCAGACTACAAAGAGTGACACGTTCAGCCGAACGCACAATTGGAAGGGGGCTCCCCACCCTCCAGAACATTTACTACAAGCGTTGCAAGGGCAAGGCTAAGAGAATCATTAAAGACTCCAGTCACCCGAACAACTGCCTCTTTGAACTGCTGCGGTCAGGCAAGCGATACCGGAGTCTCAAGGCAAGCACAGAAAGACTCAGAAGAAGCTTCTATCCCCAGGCCATCAGGCTGCTAAACGAACAATGAATGAACACTACACAACAACAACCACCAAACGCACATAGCACACACATCCACACGCACACACCCACTTTAAACAAACACACTGTAGCACCCACTCCACACACTTTATAGCACACACCCACTTTAAACAAACACACTGTAGCACCCACTCCCCACACTTTATATTTATATTTATGGATGAAGGATTGCACTACAACTCGTACACCTTACTGTAAATTGTACCTAAAATTGTACCTCATCCCATTTCTGCTTTGCACTAGATAGTACTGTACATTAGTACACTGCATAGTATTGTGTATTGTATATTATATGGTAACTCAGAACATTGTACATATGTCTATACCGAACACTGTGACCTCATTTTCTTCTTCTAAATTCATGCTATATTATGTTATTATGTTATTTGATACTATCTTGTCTAGCACAGTCTCTGGAGCGTAACAGTAAGAAGCATTTTGTATGAAAGTATTCTGTACTTCTGTATGACAACTATTAAAGAACTTGAACTTGACTTGTTCACTAGTTACAGGTGTGTTGTTCACTAGTTACAGGTGTGTGTTGTTCACTAGTTACAGGTGTGTTGTTCACTACAGGTGTGTGTTGTTCACTAGTTACAGGTGTGTGTTGTTCACTAGTTACAGGTGTGTGTTGTTCACTAGTTACAGCTGTGTTGTTCACTAGTTATAGCTGTGTGTTGTTCACTAGTTACAGGTGTGTTGTTCACTAGTTACAGCTGTGTGTTGTTCACTAGTTACAGCTGTGTGTTATTCACTAGTTACATGTGTGTTGTTCACTAGTTACAGGTGTGTGTTGTTCACTAGTTACAGGTGTGTTTTGTTCACTAGTTACAGGTGTGTTGTTCACTAGTTACAGGTGTGTGTTGTTCACTAGTTACAGGTGTGTTGTTCACTACAGGTGTGTGTTGTTCACTAGTTACAGGTGTGTGTTGTTCACTAGTTACAGGTGTGTGTTGTTCACTAGTTACAGGTGTGTGTTGTTCACTAGTTACAGATGTGTGTTGTTCACTAGTTACAGCTGTGTGTTGTTCACTAGTTACAGGTGTGTTGTTCACTAGTTGCAGCTGTGTGTTGTTCACTAGTTACAGCTGTGTGTTATTCACTAGTTACAGGTGTGTTGTTCACTAGTTACAGGTGTGTGTTGTTCACTAGTTACAGGTGTGTTTTGTTCACTAGTTACATGTGTGTGTTGTTCACTAGTTACAGCTGTGTGTTGTTCACTAGTTACATCTGTGTGTTGTTCACTAGTTACAGGTGTGTGTTGTTCACTAGTTACAGGTGTGTGTTGTTCACTAGTTACAGCTGTGTGTTGTTCACTAGTTACAGGTGTGGTTTGTTTACTAGTTGCAGGTGTGTGTTGTTCACTAGTTACAGGTGTGTGTTGTTCACAAGTTACAGGTGTGTGTTGTTCACTAGTTACAGGTGTGTTGTTCACTAGTTACAGGTGTGTGCTGTTCACTAGTTACAGGTGTGTGTTGTTCACTAGTTACAGGTGTGCTGTTCACTAGTCACAGGTGTGTGTTGTTCACTAGTTACAGGTGTGTGTTGTTCACTAGTTACAGGTGTGTGTTGTTCACTACAGGTGTGTGTTGTTCACTAGTTACAGGTGTGTGTTGTTCACTAGTTAGATGTGTGTGTTGTTCACTAGTTACAGGTGTGTTTTGTTCACTAGTTACAGGTGTGTGTTGTTCACTAGTTACAGGTGTGTGTTGTTCACTAGTTACAGGTGTGTGTTGTTCACTAGTTACAGGTGTGTTGTTCACTAGTTACAGGTGTGTTGTTCACTAGTTACAGGTGTGTTGTAATAGTTACAGGTGTGTTGTTCACTAGTTACAGGTGTGTGTTGTTCACTAGTTACAGGTGTGCTGTTCACTAGTTACAGGTGTGTTGTTCACTAGTTACAGGTGTGTTGTTCACTAGTTACATGTGTGTGTTGTTGTGGACTTCAGGAGGTCGGGGTCAAGGACTACAGCCCCCTCAGCATCGACGGGGCACCGGTTGAGAGAGTCAACAGCTTCAAGTACCTCGGGGCCTACATATCCGAGGACTTGACATGGACCACACACATTAACAGTGTTGTGAAGAAGGCAGGACAACGCCTCTACTTCCTCAGGCGCCTAAGGAAGTTCCAAGTCAGCCAGAAGATCCTTAAGAACTTCTACTCATGTACAATAGAGAGCATATTGACCGGCAACATCACCTCCTGGTTTGGGAATAGCACTGCACAAGACCAAAGCAGACTACAAAGAGTGACACGTTCAGCCGAACGCACAATTGGAAGGGGGCTCCCCACCCTCCAGAACATTTACTACAAGCGTTGCAAGGGCAAGGCTAAGAGAATCATTAAAGACTCCAGTCACCCGAACAACTGCCTCTTTGAACTGCTGCGGTCAGGCAAGCGATACCGGAGTCTCAAGGCAAGCACAGAAAGACTCAGAAGAAGCTTCTATCCCCAGGCCATCAGGCTGCTAAACGAACAATGAATGAACACTACACAACAACAACCACCAAACGCACATAGCACACACATCCACACGCACACACCCACTTTAAACAAACACACTGTAGCACCCACTCCACACACTTTATAGCACACACCCACTTTAAACAAACACACTGTAGCACCCACTCCCCACACTTTATATTTATATTTATGGATGAAGGATTGCACTACAACTCGTACACCTTACTGTAAATTGTACCTAAAATTGTACCTCATCCCATTTCTGCTTTGCACTAGATAGTACTGTACATTAGTACACTGCATAGTATTGTGTATTGTATATTATATGGTAACTCAGAACATTGTACATATGTCTATACCGAACACTGTGACCTCATTTTCTTCTTCTAAATTCATGCTATATTATGTTATTATGTTATTTGATACTATCTTGTCTAGCACAGTCTCTGGAGCGTAACAGTAAGAAGCATTTTGTATGAAAGTATTCTGTACTTCTGTATGACAACTATTAAAGAACTTGAACTTGACTTGTTCACTAGTTACAGGTGTGTTGTTCACTAGTTACAGGTGTGTGTTGTTCACTAGTTACAGGTGTGTTGTTCACTACAGGTGTGTGTTGTTCACTAGTTACAGGTGTGTGTTGTTCACTAGTTACAGGTGTGTGTTGTTCACTAGTTACAGCTGTGTTGTTCACTAGTTATAGCTGTGTGTTGTTCACTAGTTACAGGTGTGTTGTTCACTAGTTACAGCTGTGTGTTGTTCACTAGTTACAGCTGTGTGTTATTCACTAGTTACATGTGTGTTGTTCACTAGTTACAGGTGTGTGTTGTTCACTAGTTACAGGTGTGTTTTGTTCACTAGTTACAGGTGTGTTGTTCACTAGTTACAGGTGTGTGTTGTTCACTAGTTACAGGTGTGTTGTTCACTACAGGTGTGTGTTGTTCACTAGTTACAGGTGTGTGTTGTTCACTAGTTACAGGTGTGTGTTGTTCACTAGTTACAGCTGTGTTGTTCACTAGTTATAGCTGTGTGTTGTTCACTAGTTACAGGTGTGTTGTTCACTAGTTACAGCTGTGTGTTGTTCACTAGTTACAGCTGTGTGTTATTCACTAGTTACAGGTGTGTTGTTCACTAGTTACAGGTGTGTGTTGTTCACTAGTTACAGGTGTGTTTTGTTCACTAGTTACAGGTGTGTGTTGTTCACTAGTTACAGCTGTGTGTTGTTCACTAGTTACAGGTGTGTTGTTCACTAGTTACAGCTGTGTGTTGTTCACTAGTTACAGGTGTGTTGTTCACTAGTTACAGATCTGTGTTGTTCACTAGTTACAGCTGTGTGTTGTTCACTAGTTACAGGTGTGTTGTTCACTAGTTACAGCTGTGTGTTGTTCACTAGTTACAGCTGTGTGTTATTCACTAGTTACAGGTGTGTTGTTCACTAGTTACAGATGTGTGTTGTTCACTAGTTACAGGTGTGTGTTGTTCACTAGTTACAGCTGTGTGTTGTTCACTAGTTACAGGTGTGTGTTGTTCACTAGTTACAGATGTGTGTTGTTCACTAGCAGCTGTGTGTTGTTCACTAGTTACATCTGTGTGTTGTTCACTAGTTACATATGTGTGTTGTTCACTAGTTACAGGTGTGTGTTGTTCACTAGTTACAGGTGTGTTGTTCACTAGTTACAGGTGTGTGCTGTTCACTAGTTACAGGTGTGTGTTGTTCACTAGTTACAGGTGTGTGTTGTTCACTAGTTACAGGTGTGTGTTGTTCACTAGTTACAGGTGTGTGTTGTTCACTAGTTACAGGTGTGTGCTGTTCACTAGTTACAGGTGTGTGTTGTTCACTAGTTACAGGTGTGTGTTGTTCACTAGTTACAGGTGTGTGCTGTTCACTAGTTACAGGTGTGTGTTGTTCACTACAGGTGTGTGTTGTTCACTAGTTACAGGTGTGTGTTGTTCACTAGTTACAGGTGTGTGTTGTTCACTAGTTACAGGTGTGTTCTGTTCACTAGTTACAGGTGTGTTTTGTTCACTAGTTACAGGTGTGTGTTGTTCACTAGTTACATGTGTGTGTTGTTCACTAGTTACATGTGTGCTGTTCACTAGTTACAGGTGTGTTGTTCACTAGTTACAGGTGTGTTGTTCACTAGTTACAGGTGTGTGTGTTGTTCACTAGTTACAGGTGTGTGTTGTTCACTAGTTACAGGTGTGTTGTTCACTAGTTACATGTGTGTTGTTCACTAGTTACAGGTGTGTTGTTCACTAGTTACAGGTGTGTGTTGTTCACTAGTTACAGGTGTGTTGTTCACTAGTTACATGTGTGTGTTGTTCACTAGTTACAGGTGTGTTGTTCACTAGTTACAGGTGTGTGTTGTTCACTAGTTACAGGTGTGTTGTTCACTACAGGTGTGTGTTGTTCACTAGTTACAGGTGTGTGTTGTTCACTAGTTACAGGTGTGTGTTGTTCACTAGTTACAGGTGTGTGTTGTTCACTAGTTACAGGTGTGTGTTGTTCATTAGTTACAGGTGTGTGTTGTTCACTAGTTACAGGTGTGTGTTGTTCATTAGTTACAGGTGTGTGTTGTTCACTAGTTACCGGTGTGTTGTTCACTAGTTACAGGTGTGTGTTATTCACTAGTTACATGTGTGTTGTTCACTAGTTACAGGTGTGTGTTGTTCACTAGTTACAGCTGTGTGTGGTGTTCACTAGTTACAGGTGTGTGTTGTTCACTAGTTACAGGTGTGTGTTGTTCACTAGTTACAGGTGTGTGTTGTTCACTAGTTACAGGTGTGTGTTGTTCACTAGTTAAAGGTGTGGTTTGTTCACTAGTTACAGGTGTGTTGTTCACTAGTTACAGGTGTGTTGTTCACTAGTTACAGGTGTGTGTTGTTCACTAGTTACAGGTGTGTGTTGTTCACTAGTTACAGGTGTGTGTTGTTCACTAGTTACAGGTGTGTGTTGTTCACTAGTTACATGTGTGTTTTGTTCACTAGTTACAGGTGTGTGTTGTTCACTAGTTACAGGTGTGTGTTGTTCACTAGTTACAGGTGTGTGTTGTTCACTAGTTACAGCTGTGTGTTGTTCACTAGTTACATGTGTGTGTTGTTCACTAGTTACAGGTGTGTGTTGTTCACTAGTTACATGTGTGTTGTTCACTAGTTACAGGTGTGTTGTTCACTAGTTACAGGTGTGTGTTGTTCACTAGTTACAGGTGTGTTGTTCACTAGTTACATGTGTGTGTTGTTCACTAGTTACAGGTGTGTTGTTCACTAGTGACAGGTGTGTTGTTCACTAGTTACAGGTGTGTGTTGTTCACTAGTTACAGGTGTGTGTTGTTCACTAGTTACAGGTGTGTGTTGTTCACTAGTTACAGGTGTGTGTTGTTCACTAGTTACAGGTGTGTGTTGTTCACTAGTTACAGCTGTGTTGTTCACTAGTTACAGGTGTGTGTTGTTCACTAGTTACAGGTGTGTGTTGTTCACTAGTTACCGGTGTGTTGTTCACTAGTTACAGGTGTGTGTTCTTCACTAGTTACAGGTGTGTTGTTCACTAGTTACAGGTGTGTGTTGTTCACTAGTTACAGGTGTGTGTTGTTCACTAGTTACAGGTGTGTTGTTCACTAGTTACAGGTGTGTGTTGTTCACTAGTTACAGGTGTGTGTTGTTCACTAGTTAAAGGTGTGAGTTGTTCACTAGTTACAGGTGTGGTTTGTTCACTAGTTACAGGTGTGTTGTTCACTAGTTACAGGTGTGTGGTGTTCACTAGTTACATGTGTGTGTTGTTCACTAGTTACAGGTGTGTGTTGTTCACTAGTTACATGTGTGTGTTGTTCACTAGTTACATGTGTGTTTTGTTCACTAGTTACATGTGTGTGTTGTTCACTAGTTACAGGTGTGTGTTGTTCACTAGTTACAGATGTGTGTTGTTCACTAGTTACAGCTGTGTGTTGTTCACTAGTTACAGGTGTGTTGTTCACTAGTTGCAGCTGTGTGTTGTTCACTAGTTACAGCTGTGTGTTATTCACTAGTTACAGGTGTGTTGTTCACTAGTTACAGGTGTGTGTTGTTCACTAGTTACAGGTGTGTTTTGTTCACTAGTTACATGTGTGTGTTGTTCACTAGTTACAGCTGTGTGTTGTTCACTAGTTACAGCTGTGTGTTGTTCACTAGTTACAGGTGTGTGTTGTTCACTAGTTACAGGTGTGTGTTGTTCACTAGTTACAGCTGTGTGTTGTTCACTAGTTACAGGTGTGGTTTGTTCACTAGTTGCAGGTGTGTGTTGTTCACTAGTTACAGGTGTGTGTTGTTCACAAGTTACAGGTGTGTGTTGTTCACTAGTTACAGGTGTGTTGTTCACTAGTTACAGGTGTGTTGTTCACTAGTTACATGTGTGTGTTGTTCACTAGTTACAGGTGTGTGTTGTTCACTAGTTACAGGTGTGTGTTGTTCACTAGTTACCGGTGTGTGTTCTTCACTAGTTACCGGTGTGTTGTTCACTAGTTACAGGTGTGTGTTGTTCACTAGTTACAGCTGTGTGTGGTGTTCACTAGTTACAGGTGTGTGTTGTTCACTAGTTACAGGTGTGTGTTGTTCACTACTTAAAGGTGTGAGTTGTTCACTAGTTACAGGTGTGGTTTGTTCACTAGTTACAGGTGTGTTTTGTTCACTAGTTACATGTGTGTGTTGTTCACTAGTTACAGCTGTGTGTGGTGTTCACTAGTTACAGGTGTGTGTTGTTCACTAGTTACATGTGTGTGTTGTTCACTAGTTAAAGGTGTGAGTTGTTCACTAGTTACAGGTGTGGTTTGTTCACTAGTTACAGGTGTGTGTTGTTCACTAGTTACAGGTGTGTTTTGTTCACTAGTTACATGTGTGTGTTGTTCACTAGTTACAGCTGTGTGTTGTTCACTAGTTACAGCTGTGTGTTGTTCACTAGTTACAGGTGTGTGTTGTTCACTAGTTACAGGTGTGTGTTGTTCACTAGTTACAGCTGTGTGTTGTTCACTAGTTACAGGTGTGGTTTGTTCACTAGTTGCAGGTGTGTGTTGTTCACTAGTTACAGATGTGTGTTGTTCACTAGTTACAGCTGTGTGTTGTTCACTAGTTACAGCTGTGTGTTGTTCACTAGTTACAGATGTGTGTTGTTCACTAGTTACAGGTGTGTGTTGTTCACAAGTTACAGGTGTGTGTTGTTCACTAGTTACAGGTGTGTTGTTCACTAGTTACAGGTGTGTGCTGTTCACTAGTTACAGGTGTGTGTTGTTCACTAGTTACAGGTGTGTGTTGTTCACTAGTTACAGGTGTGTTGTTCACTAGTTACAGGTGTGTGTTGTTCACTAGTTACAGGTGTGTGTTGTTCACTAGTTACAGGTGTGTGTTGTTCACTAGTTACAGGTGTGTGTTGTTCACTAGTTACATGTGTGTGTTGTTCACTAGTTACAGCTGTATTGTTCACTAGTTACATGTGTGTGTTGTTCACTAGTTACAGTTGTGTGTTGTTCACTAGTTACAGGTGTGTGTTGTTCACTAGTTACAGGTGTGTGTTGTTCACTAGTTACAGGTGTGTGTTGTTCACTAGTTACAGGTGTGTGTTGTTCACTAGTTGCAGGTGTGTGTTGTTCACTAGTTACAGGTGTGTTGTTCACTAGTTACAGGTGTGTTGTTCACTAGTTACAGGTGTGTGTTGTTCACTAGTTACAGGTGTGTGTTGTTCACTAGTTACAGGTGTGTGTTGTTCACTAGTTACATGTGTGTGTTGTTCACCAGTTACAGGTGTGTGTTGTTCACTAGTTACATGTGTGTGTTGTTCACTAGTTACAGGTGTGTTGTTCACTAGTTACAGGTGTGTTGTTCACTAGTTACAGGTGTGTTGTAATAGTTACAGGTGTGTTGTTCACTAGTTACAGGTGTGTGTTGTTCACTAGTTACAGGTGTGCTGTTCACTAGTTACAGGTGTGTTGTTCACTAGTTACAGGTGTGTTGTTCACTAGTTACATGTGTGTGTTGTTGTGGACTTCAGGAGGTCGGGGTCAAGGACTACAGCCCCCTCAGCATCGACGGGGCACCGGTTGAGAGAGTCAACAGCTTCAAGTACCTCGGGGCCTACATATCCGAGGACTTGACATGGACCACACACATTAACAGTGTTGTGAAGAAGGCACGACAACGCCTCTACTTCCTCAGGCGCCTAAGGAAGTTCCAAGTCAGCCAGAAGATCCTTAAGAACTTCTACTCATGTACAATAGAGAGCATATTGACCGGCAACATCACCTCCTGGTTTGGGAATAGCACTGCACAAGACCAAAGCAGACTACAAAGAGTGACACGTTCAGCCGAACGCACAATTGGAGGGGGGCTCCCCACCCTCCAGAACATTTACTACAAGCGTTGCAAGGGCAAGGCTAAGAGAATCATTAAAGACTCCAGTCACCCGAACAACTGCCTCTTTGAACTGCTGCGGTCAGGCAAGCGATACCGGAGTCTCAAGGCAAGCACAGAAAGACTCAGAAGAAGCTTCTATCCCCAGGCCATCAGGCTGCTAAACGAACAATGAATGAACACTACACAACAACAACCACCAAACGCACATAGCACACACATCCACACGCACACACCCACTTTAAACAAACACACTGTAGCACCCACTCCACACACTTTATAGCACACACCCACTTTAAACAAACACACTGTAGCACCCACTCCCCACACTTTATATTTATATTTATGGATGAAGGATTGCACTACAACTCGTACACCTTACTGTAAATTGTACCTAAAATTGTACCTCATCCCATTTCTGCTTTGCACTAGATAGTACTGTACATTAGTACACTGCATAGTATTGTGTATTGTATATTATATGGTAACTCAGAACATTGTACATATGTCTATACCGAACACTGTGACCTCATTTTCTTCTTCTAAATTCATGCTATATTATGTTATTATGTTATTTGATACTATCTTGTCTAGCACAGTCTCTGGAGCGTAACAGTAAGAAGCATTTTGTATGAAAGTATTCTGTACTTCTGTATGACAACTATTAAAGAACTTGACTTGTTCACTAGTTACAGGTGTGTTGTTCACTAGTTACAGGTGTGTGTTGTTCACTAGTTACAGGTGTGTTGTTCACTACAGGTGTGTGTTGTTCACTAGTTACAGGTGTGTGTTGTTCACTAGTTACAGGTGTGTGTTGTTCACTAGTTACAGCTGTGTTGTTCACTAGTTATAGCTGTGTGTTGTTCACTAGTTACAGGTGTGTTGTTCACTAGTTACAGCTGTGTGTTGTTCACTAGTTACAGCTGTGTGTTATTCACTAGTTACATGTGTGTTGTTCACTAGTTACAGGTGTGTGTTGTTCACTAGTTACAGGTGTGTTTTGTTCACTAGTTACAGGTGTGTTGTTCACTAGTTACAGGTGTGTGTTGTTCACTAGTTACAGGTGTGTTGTTCACTACAGGTGTGTGTTGTTCACTAGTTACAGGTGTGTGTTGTTCACTAGTTACAGGTGTGTGTTGTTCACTAGTTACAGCTGTGTTGTTCACTAGTTATAGCTGTGTGTTGTTCACTAGTTACAGGTGTGTTGTTCACTAGTTACAGCTGTGTGTTGTTCACTAGTTACAGCTGTGTGTTATTCACTAGTTACAGGTGTGTTGTTCACTAGTTACAGGTGTGTGTTGTTCACTAGTTACAGGTGTGTTTTGTTCACTAGTTACAGGTGTGTGTTGTTCACTAGTTACAGCTGTGTGTTGTTCACTAGTTACAGGTGTGTTGTTCACTAGTTACAGCTGTGTGTTGTTCACTAGTTACAGGTGTGTTGTTCACTAGTTACAGATCTGTGTTGTTCACTAGTTACAGCTGTGTGTTGTTCACTAGTTACAGGTGTGTTGTTCACTAGTTACAGCTGTGTGTTGTTCACTAGTTACAGCTGTGTGTTATTCACTAGTTACAGGTGTGTTGTTCACTAGTTACAGATGTGTGTTGTTCACTAGTTACAGGTGTGTGTTGTTCACTAGTTACAGCTGTGTGTTGTTCACTAGTTACAGGTGTGTGTTGTTCACTAGTTACAGATGTGTGTTGTTCACTAGCAGCTGTGTGTTGTTCACTAGTTACATCTATGTGTTGTTCACTAGTTACATATGTGTGTTGTTCACTAGTTACAGGTGTGTGTTGTTCACTAGTTACAGGTGTGTTGTTCACTAGTTACAGGTGTGTGCTGTTCACTAGTTACAGGTGTGTGTTGTTCACTAGTTACAGGTGTGTGTTGTTCACTAGTTACAGGTGTGTGTTGTTCACTAGTTACAGGTGTGTGTTGTTCACTAGTTACAGGTGTGTGCTGTTCACTAGTTACAGGTGTGTGTTGTTCACTAGTTACAGGTGTGTGTTGTTCACTAGTTACAGGTGTGTGCTGTTCACTAGTTACAGGTGTGTGTTGTTCACTACAGGTGTGTGTTGTTCACTAGTTACAGGTGTGTGTTGTTCACTAGTTACAGGTGTGTGTTGTTCACTAGTTACAGGTGTGTTCTGTTCACTAGTTACAGGTGTGTTTTGTTCACTAGTTACAGGTGTGTGTTGTTCACTAGTTACATGTGTGTGTTGTTCACTAGTTACATGTGTGCTGTTCACTAGTTACAGGTGTGTTGTTCACTAGTTACAGGTGTGTTGTTCACTAGTTACAGGTGTGTGTTGTTCACTAGTTACAGGTGTGTTGTTCACTAGTTACATGTGTGTTGTTCACTAGTTACAGGTGTGTTGTTCACTAGTTACAGGTGTGTGTTGTTCACTAGTTACAGGTGTGTTGTTCACTAGTTACATGTGTGTGTTGTTCACTAGTTACAGGTGTGTTGTTCACTAGTTACAGGTGTGTGTTGTTCACTAGTTACAGGTGTGTTGTTCACTACAGGTGTGTGTTGTTCACTAGTTACAGGTGTGTGTTGTTCACTAGTTACAGGTGTGTGTTGTTCACTAGTTACAGGTGTGTGTTGTTCACTAGTTACAGGTGTGTGTTGTTCATTAGTTACAGGTGTGTGTTGTTCACTAGTTACAGGTGTGTGTTGTTCATTAGTTACAGGTGTGTGTTGTTCACTAGTTACCGGTGTGTTGTTCACTAGTTACAGGTGTGTGTTATTCACTAGTTACATGTGTGTTGTTCACTAGTTACAGGTGTGTGTTGTTCACTAGTTACAGCTGTGTGTGGTGTTCACTAGTTACAGGTGTGTGTTGTTCACTAGTTACAGGTGTGTGTTGTTCACTAGTTACAGGTGTGTGTTGTTCACTAGTTACAGGTGTGTGTTGTTCACTAGTTAAAGGTGTGGTTTGTTCACTAGTTACAGGTGTGTTGTTCACTAGTTACAGGTGTGTTGTTCACTAGTTACAGGTGTGTGTTGTTCACTAGTTACAGGTGTGTGTTGTTCACTAGTTACAGGTGTGTGTTGTTCACTAGTTACAGGTGTGTGTTGTTCACTAGTTACATGTGTGTTTTGTTCACTAGTTACAGGTGTGTGTTGTTCACTAGTTACAGGTGTGTGTTGTTCACTAGTTACAGGTGTGTGTTGTTCACTAGTTACAGCTGTGTGTTGTTCACTAGTTACATGTGTGTGTTGTTCACTAGTTACAGGTGTGTGTTGTTCACTAGTTACATGTGTGTTGTTCACTAGTTACAGGTGTGTTGTTCACTAGTTACAGGTGTGTGTTGTTCACTAGTTACAGGTGTGTTGTTCACTAGTTACATGTGTGTGTTGTTCACTAGTTACAGGTGTGTTGTTCACTAGTGACAGGTGTGTTGTTCACTAGTTACAGGTGTGTGTTGTTCACTAGTTACAGGTGTGTGTTGTTCACTAGTTACAGGTGTGTGTTGTTCACTAGTTACAGGTGTGTGTTGTTCACTAGTTACAGCTGTGTGTTGTTCACTAGTTACAGCTGTGTTGTTCACTAGTTACAGGTGTGTGTTGTTCACTAGTTACAGGTGTGTGTTGTTCACTAGTTACCGGTGTGTTGTTCACTAGTTACAGGTGTGTGTTCTTCACTAGTTACAGGTGTGTTGTTCACTAGTTACAGGTGTGTGTTGTTCACTAGTTACAGGTGTGTGTTGTTCACTAGTTACAGGTGTGTTGTTCACTAGTTACAGGTGTGTGTTGTTCACTAGTTACAGGTGTGTGTTGTTCACTAGTTAAAGGTGTGAGTTGTTCACTAGTTACAGGTGTGGTTTGTTCACTAGTTACAGGTGTGTTGTTCACTAGTTACAGGTGTGTGGTGTTCACTAGTTACAGGTGTGTGTTGTTCACTAGTTACAGGTGTGTGTTGTTCACTAGTTACATGTGTGTGTTGTTCACTAGTTACATGTGTGTTTTGTTCACTAGTTACATGTGTGTGTGTTGTTCACTAGTTACAGGTGTGTGTTGTTCACTAGTTACAGATGTGTGTTGTTCACTAGTTACAGCTGTGTGTTGTTCACTAGTTACAGGTGTGTTGTTCACTAGTTGCAGCTGTGTGTTGTTCACTAGTTACAGCTGTGTGTTATTCACTAGTTACAGGTGTGTTGTTCACTAGTTACAGGTGTGTGTTGTTCACTAGTTACAGGTGTGTTTTGTTCACTAGTTACATGTGTGTGTTGTTCACTAGTTACAGCTGTGTGTTGTTCACTAGTTACAGCTGTGTGTTGTTCACTAGTTACAGGTGTGTGTTGTTCACTAGTTACAGGTGTGTGTTGTTCACTAGTTACAGCTGTGTGTTGTTCACTAGTTACAGGTGTGGTTTGTTCACTAGTTGCAGGTGTGTGTTGTTCACTAGTTACAGGTGTGTGTTGTTCACAAGTTACAGGTGTGTGTTGTTCACTAGTTACAGGTGTGTTGTTCACTAGTTACAGGTGTGTGCTGTTCACTAGTTACAGGTGTGTGTTGTTCACTAGTTACAGGTGTGCTGTTCACTAGTCACAGGTGTGTGTTGTTCACTAGTTACAGGTGTGTGTTGTTCACTAGTTACAGGTGTGTGTTGTTCACTACAGGTGTGTGTTGTTCACTAGTTACAGGTGTGTGTTGTTCACTAGTTAGATGTGTGTGTTGTTCACTAGTTACAGGTGTGTTTTGTTCACTAGTTACAGGTGTGTGTTGTTCACTAGTTACAGGTGTGTGTTGTTCACTAGTTACAGGTGTGTGTTGTTCACTAGTTACAGGTGTGTTGTTCACTAGTTACAGGTGTGTTGTTCACTAGTTACAGGTGTGTTGTAATAGTTACAGGTGTGTTGTTCACTAGTTACAGGTGTGTGTTGTTCACTAGTTACAGGTGTGCTGTTCACTAGTTACAGGTGTGTTGTTCACTAGTTACAGGTGTGTTGTTCACTAGTTACATGTGTGTGTTGTTGTGGACTTCAGGAGGTCGGGGTCAAGGACTACAGCCCCCTCAGCATCGACGGGGCACCGGTTGAGAGAGTCAACAGCTTCAAGTACCTCGGGGCCTACATATCCGAGGACTTGACATGGACCACACACATTAACAGTGTTGTGAAGAAGGCAGGACAACGCCTCTACTTCCTCAGGCGCCTAAGGAAGTTCCAAGTCAGCCAGAAGATCCTTAAGAACTTCTACTCATGTACAATAGAGAGCATATTGACCGGCAACATCACCTCCTGGTTTGGGAATAGCACTGCACAAGACCAAAGCAGACTACAAAGAGTGACACGTTCAGCCGAACGCACAATTGGAGGGGGGCTCCCCACCCTCCAGAACATTTACTACAAGCGTTGCAAGGGCAAGGCTAAGAGAATCATTAAAGACTCCAGTCACCCGAACAACTGCCTCTTTGAACTGCTGCGGTCAGGCAAGCGATACCGGAGTCTCAAGGCAAGCACAGAAAGACTCAGAAGAAGCTTCTATCCCCAGGCCATCAGGCTGCTAAACGAACAATGAATGAACACTACACAACAACAACCACCAAACGCACATAGCACACACATCCACACGCACACACCCACTTTAAACAAACACACTGTAGCACCCACTCCACACACTTTATAGCACACACCCACTTTAAACAAACACACTGTAGCACCCACTCCCCACACTTTATATTTATATTTATGGATGAAGGATTGCACTACAACTCGTACACCTTACTGTAAATTGTACCTAAAATTGTACCTCATCCCATTTCTGCTTTGCACTAGATAGTACTGTACATTAGTACACTGCATAGTATTGTGTATTGTATATTATATGGTAACTCAGAACATTGTACATATGTCTATACCGAACACTGTGACCTCATTTTCTTCTTCTAAATTCATGCTATATTATGTTATTATGTTATTTGATACTATCTTGTCTAGCACAGTCTCTGGAGCGTAACAGTAAGAAGCATTTTGTATGAAAGTATTCTGTACTTCTGTATGACAACTATTAAAGAACTTGAACTTGACTTGTTCACTAGTTACAGGTGTGTTGTTCACTAGTTACAGGTGTGTGTTGTTCACTAGTTACAGGTGTGTTGTTCACTACAGGTGTGTGTTGTTCACTAGTTACAGGTGTGTGTTGTTCACTAGTTACAGGTGTGTGTTGTTCACTAGTTACAGCTGTGTTGTTCACTAGTTATAGCTGTGTGTTGTTCACTAGTTACAGGTGTGTTGTTCACTAGTTACAGCTGTGTGTTGTTCACTAGTTACAGCTGTGTGTTATTCACTAGTTACATGTGTGTTGTTCACTAGTTACAGGTGTGTGTTGTTCACTAGTTACAGGTGTGTTTTGTTCACTAGTTACAGGTGTGTTGTTCACTAGTTACAGGTGTGTGTTGTTCACTAGTTACAGGTGTGTTGTTCACTACAGGTGTGTGTTGTTCACTAGTTACATGTGTGTGTTGTTCACTAGTTACAGGTGTGTGTTGTTCACTAGTTACAGCTGTGTTGTTCACTAGTTATAGCTGTGTGTTGTTCACTAGTTACAGGTGTGTTGTTCACTAGTTACAGCTGTGTGTTGTTCACTAGTTACAGCTGTGTGTTATTCACTAGTTACAGGTGTGTTGTTCACTAGTTACAGGTGTGTGTTGTTCACTAGTTACAGGTGTGTTTTGTTCACTAGTTACAGGTGTGTGTTGTTCACTAGTTACAGCTGTGTGTTGTTCACTAGTTACAGGTGTGTTGTTCACTAGTTACAGCTGTGTGTTGTTCACTAGTTACAGGTGTGTTGTTCACTAGTTACAGATCTGTGTTGTTCACTAGTTACAGCTGTGTGTTGTTCACTAGTTACAGGTGTGTTGTTCACTAGTTACAGCTGTGTGTTGTTCACTAGTTACAGCTGTGTGTTATTCACTAGTTACAGGTGTGTTGTTCACTAGTTACAGATGTGTGTTGTTCACTAGTTACAGGTGTGTGTTGTTCACTAGTTACAGATGTGTGTTGTTCACTAGTTACAGGTGTGTGTTGTTCACTAGTTACAGATGTGTGTTGTTCACTAGCAGCTGTGTGTTGTTCACTAGTTACATATGTGTGTTGTTCACTAGTTAGATATGTGTGTTGTTCACTAGTTACAGGTGTGTGTTGTTCACTAGTTACAGGTGTGTTGTTCACTAGTTACAGGTGTGTGCTGTTCACTAGTTACAGGTGTGTGTTGTTCACTAGTTACAGGTGTGTGTTGTTCACTAGTTACAGGTGTGTGTTGTTCACTAGTTACAGGTGTGTGTTGTTCACTAGTTACAGGTGTGTGCTGTTCACTAGTTACAGGTGTGTGTTGTTCACTAGTTACAGGTGTGTGTTGTTCACTAGTTACAGGTGTGTGCTGTTCACTAGTTACAGGTGTGTGTTGTTCACTACAGGTGTGTGTTGTTCACTAGTTACAGGTGTGTGTTGTTCACTAGTTACAGGTGTGTGTTGTTCACTAGTTACAGGTGTGTTCTGTTCACTAGTTACAGGTGTGTTTTGTTCACTAGTTACAGGTGTGTGTTGTTCACTAGTTACATGTGTGTGTTGTTCACTAGTTACAGGTGTGCTGTTCACTAGTTACAGGTGTGTTGTTCACTAGTTACAGGTGTGTTGTTCACTAGTTACAGGTGTGTGTGTTGTTCACTAGTTACAGGTGTGTGTTGTTCACTAGTTACAGGTGTGTGTTGTTCACTAGTTACAGGTGTGTGTTGTTCACCAGTTACAGGTGTGTGTTGTTCACTAGTTACAGGTGTGTGTTGTTCACTAGTTACAGGTGTGTTGTTCACTAGTTACATGTGTGTTGTTCACTAGTTACAGGTGTGTGTTGTTCACTAGTTACAGGTGTGTGTTGTTCACTAGTTACAGGTGTGTGTTGTTCACTAGTTACAGGTGTGTGTTGTTCATTAGTTACAGGTGTGTGTTGTTCACTAGTTACAGGTGTGTGTTGTTCATTAGTTACAGGTGTGTGTTGTTCACTAGTTACCGGTGTGTTGTTCACTAGTTACAGGTGTGTGTTATTCACTAGTTACATGTGTGTTGTTCACTAGTTACAGGTGTGTGTTGTTCACTAGTTACAGCTGTGTGTGGTGTTCACTAGTTACAGGTGTGTGTTGTTCACTAGTTACAGGTGTGTGTTGTTCACTAGTTACAGGTGTGTGTTGTTCACTAGTTACAGGTGTGTGTTGTTCACTAGTTAAAGGTGTGGTTTGTTCACTAGTTACAGGTGTGTTGTTCACTAGTTACAGGTGTGTTGTTCACTAGTTACAGGTGTGTGTTGTTCACTAGTTACAGGTGTGTGTTGTTCACTAGTTACAGGTGTGTGTTGTTCACTAGTTACAGGTGTGTGTTGTTCACTAGTTACATGTGTGTTTTGTTCACTAGTTACAGGTGTGTGTTGTTCACTAGTTACAGGTGTGTGTTGTTCACTAGTTACAGGTGTGTGTTGTTCACTAGTTACAGCTGTGTGTTGTTCACTAGTTACATGTGTGTGTTGTTCACTAGTTACAGGTGTGTGTTGTTCACTAGTTACATGTGTGTTGTTCACTAGTTACAGGTGTGTTGTTCACTAGTTACAGGTGTGTGTTGTTCACTAGTTACAGGTGTGTTGTTCACTAGTTACATGTGTGTGTTGTTCACTAGTTACAGGTGTGTTGTTCACTAGTGACAGGTGTGTTGTTCACTAGTTACAGGTGTGTGTTGTTCACTAGTTACAGGTGTGTGTTGTTCACTAGTTACAGGTGTGTGTTGTTCACTAGTTACAGGTGTGTGTTGTTCACTAGTTACAGCTGTGTGTTGTTCACTAGTTACAGCTGTGTTGTTCACTAGTTACAGGTGTGTGTTGTTCACTAGTTACAGGTGTGTGTTGTTCACTAGTTACCGGTGTGTTGTTCACTAGTTACAGGTGTGTGTTCTTCACTAGTTACAGGTGTGTTGTTCACTAGTTACAGGTGTGTGTTGTTCACTAGTTACAGGTGTGTGTTGTTCACTAGTTACAGGTGTGTTGTTCACTAGTTACAGGTGTGTGTTGTTCACTAGTTACAGGTGTGTGTTGTTCACTAGTTAAAGGTGTGAGTTGTTCACTAGTTACAGGTGTGGTTTGTTCACTAGTTACAGGTGTGTTGTTCACTAGTTACAGGTGTGTGTTGTTCACTAGTTACAGGTGTGTGTTGTTCACTAGTTACATGTGTGTGTTGTTCACTAGTTACATGTGTGTTTTGTTCACTAGTTACAGGTGTGTGTTGTTCACTAGTTACAGGTGTGTGTTGTTCACTAGTTACAGATGTGTGTTGTTCACTAGTTACAGCTGTGTGTTGTTCACTAGTTACAGGTGTGTTGTTCACTAGTTGCAGCTGTGTGTTGTTCACTAGTTACAGCTGTGTGTTATTCACTAGTTACAGGTGTGTTGTTCACTAGTTACAGGTGTGTGTTGTTCACTAGTTACAGGTGTGTTTTGTTCACTAGTTACATGTGTGTGTTGTTCACTAGTTACAGCTGTGTGTTGTTCACTAGTTACAGCTGTGTGTTGTTCACTAGTTACAGGTGTGTGTTGTTCACTAGTTACAGGTGTGTGTTGTTCACTAGTTACAGCTGTGTGTTGTTCACTAGTTACAGGTGTGGTTTGTTCACTAGTTGCAGGTGTGTGTTGTTCACTAGTTACAGGTGTGTGTTGTTCACAAGTTACAGGTGTGTGTTGTTCACTAGTTACAGGTGTGTTGTTCACTAGTTACAGGTGTGTGCTGTTCACTAGTTACAGGTGTGTGTTGTTCACTAGTTACAGGTGTGCTGTTCACTAGTCACAGGTGTGTGTTGTTCACTAGTTACAGGTGTGTGTTGTTCACTAGTTACAGGTGTGTGTTGTTCACTACAGGTGTGTGTTGTTCACTAGTTACAGGTGTGTGTTGTTCACTAGTTAGAGGTGTGTGTTGTTCACTAGTTACAGGTGTGTTTTGTTCACTAGTTACAGGTGTGTGTTGTTCACTAGTTACAGGTGTGTGTTGTTCACTAGTTACAGGTGTGTGTTGTTCACTAGTTACAGGTGTGTGTTGTTCACTAGTTACAGGTGTGTGTTGTTCACTAGTTACAGGTGTGTGATGTTCACTAGTTACAGGTGTGTGTTGTTCACTAGTTACAGGTGTGTGTTGTTCACTAGTTACAGGTGTGTGCTGTTCACTAGTTACAGGTGTGTGTTGTTCACTACAGGTGTGTGTTGTTCACTAGTTACAGGTGTGTGTTGTTCACTAGTTACAGGTGTGTGTTGTTCACTAGTTACAGGTGTGTTCTGTTCACTAGTTACAGGTGTGTTTTGTTCACTAGTTACAGGTGTGTGTTGTTCACTAGTTACATGTGTGTGTTGTTCACTAGTTACAGGTGTGCTGTTCACTAGTTACAGGTGTGTTGTTCACTAGTTACAGGTGTGTTGTTCACTAGTTACAGGTGTGTGTGTGGTTCACTAGTTACAGGTGTGTTGTTCACTAGTTACAGGTGTGTGTTGTTCACTAGTTACAGGTGTGTGTTGTTCACTAGTTACAGGTGTGTGTTGTTCACCAGTTACAGGTGTGTGTTGTTCACTAGTTACAGGTGTGTGTTGTTCACTAGTTACAGGTGTGTTGTTCACTAGTTACATGTGTGTTGTTCACTAGTTACATGTGTGTTGTTCACTAGTTACAGGTGTGTGTTGTTCACTAGTTACAGGTGTGTTGTTCACTAGTTACATGTGTGTGTTGTTCACTAGTTACAGGTGTGTTGTTCACTAGTTACAGGTGTGTGTTGTTCACTAGTTACAGGTGTGTTGTTCACTACAGGTGTGTGTTGTTCACTAGTTACAGGTGTGTGTTGTTCACTAGTTACAGGTGTGTGTTGTTCACTAGTTACAGGTGTGTGTTGTTCACTAGTTACAGGTGTGTGTTGTTCATTAGTTACAGGTGTGTGTTGTTCACTAGTTACAGGTGTGTGTTGTTCATTAGTTACATGTGTGTGTTGTTCACTAGTTACCGGTGTGTTGTTCACTAGTTACAGGTGTGTGTTCTTCACTAGTTACATGTGTGTTGTTCACTAGTTACAGGTGTGTGTTGTTCACTAGTTACAGCTGTGTGTGGTGTTCACTAGTTACAGGTGTGTGTTGTTCACTAGTTACAGGTGTGTGTTGTTCACTAGTTACATGTGTGTGTTGTTCACTAGTTACAGGTGTGTGTTGTTCACTAGTTAAAGGTGTGGTTTGTTCACTAGTTACAGGTGTGTTGTTCACTAGTTACAGGTGTGTTGTTCACTAGTTACAGGTGTGTGTTGTTCACTAGTTACAGGTGTGTGTTGTTCACTAGTTACAGGTGTGTGTTGTTCACTAGTTACAGGTGTGTGTTGTTCACTAGTTACATGTGTGTTTTGTTCACTAGTTACAGGTGTGTGTTGTTCACTAGTTACAGGTGTGTGTTGTTCACTAGTTGCAGGTGTGTGTTGTTCACTAGTTACAGCTGTGTGTTGTTCACTAGTTACATGTGTGTGTTGTTCACTAGTTACAGGTGTGTGTTGTTCACTAGTTACATGTGTGTTGTTCACTAGTTACAGGTGTGTTGTTCACTAGTTACAGGTGTGTGTTGTTCACTAGTTACAGGTGTGTTGTTCACTAGTTACATGTGTGTGTTGTTCACTAGTTACAGGTGTGTTGTTCACTAGTGACAGGTGTGTTGTTCACTAGTTACAGGTGTGTGTTGTTCACTAGTTACAGGTGTGTGTTGTTCACTAGTTACAGGTGTGTGTTGTTCACTAGTTACAGGTGTGTGTTGTTCACTAGTTACAGCTGTGTGTTGTTCACTAGTTACAGCTGTGTTGTTCACTAGTTACAGGTGTGTGTTGTTCACTAGTTACAGGTGTGTGTTGTTCACTAGTTACCGGTGTGTTGTTCACTAGTTACAGGTGTGTGTTCTTCACTAGTTACAGGTGTGTTGTGCACTAGTTACAGGTGTGTGTTGTTCACTAGTTACAGGTGTGTGTTGTTCACTAGTTACAGGTGTGTTGTTCACTAGTTACAGGTGTGTGTTGTTCACTAGTTACAGGTGTGTGTTGTTCACTAGTTACAGGTGTGTGTTGTTCACTAGTTAAAGGTGTGAGTTGTTCACTAGTTACAGGTGTGGTTTGTTCACTAGTTACAGGTGTGTTGTTCACTAGTTACAGGTGTGTGGTGTTCACTAGTTACAGGTGTGTGTTGTTCACTAGTTACAGGTGTGTGTGTTGTTCACTAGTTACAGGTGTGTGTTGTTCACTAGTTACAGGTGTGTGTTGTTCACTAGTTACAGGTGTGTGTTGTTCACCAGTTACAGGTGTGTGTTGTTCACTAGTTACAGGTGTGTGTTGTTCACTAGTTACAGGTGTGTTGTTCACTAGTTACATGTGTGTTGTTCACTAGTTACAGGTGTGTGTTGTTCACTAGTTACAGGTGTGTGTTGTTCACTAGTTACAGGTGTGTGTTGTTCACTAGTTACAGGTGTGTGTTGTTCATTAGTTACAGGTGTGTGTTGTTCACTAGTTACAGGTGTGTGTTGTTCATTAGTTACAGGTGTGTGTTGTTCACTAGTTACCGGTGTGTTGTTCACTAGTTACAGGTGTGTGTTATTCACTAGTTACATGTGTGTTGTTCACTAGTTACAGGTGTGTGTTGTTCACTAGTTACAGCTGTGTGTGGTGTTCACTAGTTACAGGTGTGTGTTGTTCACTAGTTACAGGTGTGTGTTGTTCACTAGTTACAGGTGTGTGTTGTTCACTAGTTACAGGTGTGTGTTGTTCACTAGTTACAGGTGTGTGTTGTTCACTAGTTACAGGTGTGTGTTGTTCACTAGTTACAGGTGTGTTGTTCACTAGTTACAGGTGTGTTGTTCACTAGTTACAGGTGTGTTGTAATAGTTACAGGTGTGTTGTTCACTAGTTACAGGTGTGTGTTGTTCACTAGTTACAGGTGTGCTGTTCACTAGTTACAGGTGTGTTGTTCACTAGTTACAGGTGTGTTGTTCACTAGTTACATGTGTGTGTTGTTGTGGACTTCAGGAGGTCGGGGTCAAGGACTACAGCCCCCTCAGCATCGACGGGGCACCGGTTGAGAGAGTCAACAGCTTCAAGTACCTCGGGGCCTACATATCCGAGGACTTGACATGGACCACACACATTAACAGTGTTGTGAAGAAGGCAGGACAACGCCTCTACTTCCTCAGGCGCCTAAGGAAGTTCCAAGTCAGCCAGAAGATCCTTAAGAACTTCTACTCATGTACAATAGAGAGCATATTGACCGGCAACATCACCTCCTGGTTTGGGAATAGCACTGCACAAGACCAAAGCAGACTACAAAGAGTGACACGTTCAGCCGAACGCACAATTGGAGGGGGGCTCCCCACCCTCCAGAACATTTACTACAAGCGTTGCAAGGGCAAGGCTAAGAGAATCATTAAAGACTCCAGTCACCCGAACAACTGCCTCTTTGAACTGCTGCGGTCAGGCAAGCGATACCGGAGTCTCAAGGCAAGCACAGAAAGACTCAGAAGAAGCTTCTATCCCCAGGCCATCAGGCTGCTAAACGAACAATGAATGAACACTACACAACAACAACCACCAAACGCACATAGCACACACATCCACACGCACACACCCACTTTAAACAAACACACTGTAGCACCCACTCCACACACTTTATAGCACACACCCACTTTAAACAAACACACTGTAGCACCCACTCCCCACACTTTATATTTATATTTATGGATGAAGGATTGCACTACAACTCGTACACCTTACTGTAAATTGTACCTAAAATTGTACCTCATCCCATTTCTGCTTTGCACTAGATAGTACTGTACATTAGTACACTGCATAGTATTGTGTATTGTATATTATATGGTAACTCAGAACATTGTACATATGTCTATACCGAACACTGTGACCTCATTTTCTTCTTCTAAATTCATGCTATATTATGTTATTATGTTATTTGATACTATCTTGTCTAGCACAGTCTCTGGAGCGTAACAGTAAGAAGCATTTTGTATGAAAGTATTCTGTACTTCTGTATGACAACTATTAAAGAACTTGAACTTGACTTGTTCACTAGTTACAGGTGTGTTGTTCACTAGTTACAGGTGTGTGTTGTTCACTAGTTACAGGTGTGTTGTTCACTACAGGTGTGTGTTGTTCACTAGTTACAGGTGTGTGTTGTTCACTAGTTACAGGTGTGTGTTGTTCACTAGTTACAGCTGTGTTGTTCACTAGTTATAGCTGTGTGTTGTTCACTAGTTACAGGTGTGTTGTTCACTAGTTACAGCTGTGTGTTGTTCACTAGTTACAGCTGTGTGTTATTCACTAGTTACATGTGTGTTGTTCACTAGTTACAGGTGTGTGTTGTTCACTAGTTACAGGTGTGTTTTGTTCACTAGTTACAGGTGTGTTGTTCACTAGTTACAGGTGTGTGTTGTTCACTAGTTACAGGTGTGTTGTTCACTACAGGTGTGTGTTGTTCACTAGTTACATGTGTGTGTTGTTCACTAGTTACAGGTGTGTGTTGTTCACTAGTTACAGCTGTGTTGTTCACTAGTTATAGCTGTGTGTTGTTCACTAGTTACAGGTGTGTTGTTCACTAGTTACAGCTGTGTGTTGTTCACTAGTTACAGCTGTGTGTTATTCACTAGTTACAGGTGTGTTGTTCACTAGTTACAGGTGTGTGTTGTTCACTAGTTACAGGTGTGTTTTGTTCACTAGTTACAGGTGTGTGTTGTTCACTAGTTACAGCTGTGTGTTGTTCACTAGTTACAGGTGTGTTGTTCACTAGTTACAGCTGTGTGTTGTTCACTAGTTACAGGTGTGTTGTTCACTAGTTACAGATCTGTGTTGTTCACTAGTTACAGCTGTGTGTTGTTCACTAGTTACAGGTGTGTTGTTCACTAGTTACAGCTGTGTGTTGTTCACTAGTTACAGCTGTGTGTTATTCACTAGTTACAGGTGTGTTGTTCACTAGTTACAGATGTGTGTTGTTCACTAGTTACAGGTGTGTGTTGTTCACTAGTTACAGATGTGTGTTGTTCACTAGTTACAGGTGTGTGTTGTTCACTAGTTACAGATGTGTGTTGTTCACTAGCAGCTGTGTGTTGTTCACTAGTTACATATGTGTGTTGTTCACTAGTTAGATATGTGTGTTGTTCACTAGTTACAGGTGTGTGTTGTTCACTAGTTACAGGTGTGTTGTTCACTAGTTACAGGTGTGTGCTGTTCACTAGTTACAGGTGTGTGTTGTTCACTAGTTACAGGTGTGTGTTGTTCACTAGTTACAGGTGTGTGTTGTTCACTAGTTACAGGTGTGTGTTGTTCACTAGTTACAGGTGTGTGCTGTTCACTAGTTACAGGTGTGTGTTGTTCACTAGTTACAGGTGTGTGTTGTTCACTAGTTACAGGTGTGTGCTGTTCACTAGTTACAGGTGTGTGTTGTTCACTACAGGTGTGTGTTGTTCACTAGTTACAGGTGTGTGTTGTTCACTAGTTACAGGTGTGTGTTGTTCACTAGTTACAGGTGTGTTCTGTTCACTAGTTACAGGTGTGTTTTGTTCACTAGTTACAGGTGTGTGTTGTTCACTAGTTACATGTGTGTGTTGTTCACTAGTTACAGGTGTGCTGTTCACTAGTTACAGGTGTGTTGTTCACTAGTTACAGGTGTGTTGTTCACTAGTTACAGGTGTGTGTGTTGTTCACTAGTTACAGGTGTGTGTTGTTCACTAGTTACAGGTGTGTGTTGTTCACTAGTTACAGGTGTGTGTTGTTCACCAGTTACAGGTGTGTGTTGTTCACTAGTTACAGGTGTGTGTTGTTCACTAGTTACAGGTGTGTTGTTCACTAGTTACATGTGTGTTGTTCACTAGTTACAGGTGTGTGTTGTTCACTAGTTACAGGTGTGTGTTGTTCACTAGTTACAGGTGTGTGTTGTTCACTAGTTACAGGTGTGTGTTGTTCATTAGTTACAGGTGTGTGTTGTTCACTAGTTACAGGTGTGTGTTGTTCATTAGTTACAGGTGTGTGTTGTTCACTAGTTACCGGTGTGTTGTTCACTAGTTACAGGTGTGTGTTATTCACTAGTTACATGTGTGTTGTTCACTAGTTACAGGTGTGTGTTGTTCACTAGTTACAGCTGTGTGTGGTGTTCACTAGTTACAGGTGTGTGTTGTTCACTAGTTACAGGTGTGTGTTGTTCACTAGTTACAGGTGTGTGTTGTTCACTAGTTACAGGTGTGTGTTGTTCACTAGTTAAAGGTGTGGTTTGTTCACTAGTTACAGGTGTGTTGTTCACTAGTTACAGGTGTGTTGTTCACTAGTTACAGGTGTGTGTTGTTCACTAGTTACAGGTGTGTGTTGTTCACTAGTTACAGGTGTGTGTTGTTCACTAGTTACAGGTGTGTGTTGTTCACTAGTTACATGTGTGTTTTGTTCACTAGTTACAGGTGTGTGTTGTTCACTAGTTACAGGTGTGTGTTGTTCACTAGTTACAGGTGTGTGTTGTTCACTAGTTACAGCTGTGTGTTGTTCACTAGTTACATGTGTGTGTTGTTCACTAGTTACAGGTGTGTGTTGTTCACTAGTTACATGTGTGTTGTTCACTAGTTACAGGTGTGTTGTTCACTAGTTACAGGTGTGTGTTGTTCACTAGTTACAGGTGTGTTGTTCACTAGTTACATGTGTGTGTTGTTCACTAGTTACAGGTGTGTTGTTCACTAGTGACAGGTGTGTTGTTCACTAGTTACAGGTGTGTGTTGTTCACTAGTTACAGGTGTGTGTTGTTCACTAGTTACAGGTGTGTGTTGTTCACTAGTTACAGGTGTGTGTTGTTCACTAGTTACAGCTGTGTGTTGTTCACTAGTTACAGCTGTGTTGTTCACTAGTTACAGGTGTGTGTTGTTCACTAGTTACAGGTGTGTGTTGTTCACTAGTTACCGGTGTGTTGTTCACTAGTTACAGGTGTGTGTTCTTCACTAGTTACAGGTGTGTTGTTCACTAGTTACAGGTGTGTGTTGTTCACTAGTTACAGGTGTGTGTTGTTCACTAGTTACAGGTGTGTTGTTCACTAGTTACAGGTGTGTGTTGTTCACTAGTTACAGGTGTGTGTTGTTCACTAGTTAAAGGTGTGAGTTGTTCACTAGTTACAGGTGTGGTTTGTTCACTAGTTACAGGTGTGTTGTTCACTAGTTACAGGTGTGTGTTGTTCACTAGTTACAGGTGTGTGTTGTTCACTAGTTACATGTGTGTGTTGTTCACTAGTTACATGTGTGTTTTGTTCACTAGTTACAGGTGTGTGTTGTTCACTAGTTACAGGTGTGTGTTGTTCACTAGTTACAGATGTGTGTTGTTCACTAGTTACAGCTGTGTGTTGTTCACTAGTTACAGGTGTGTTGTTCACTAGTTGCAGCTGTGTGTTGTTCACTAGTTACAGCTGTGTGTTATTCACTAGTTACAGGTGTGTTGTTCACTAGTTACAGGTGTGTGTTGTTCACTAGTTACAGGTGTGTTTTGTTCACTAGTTACATGTGTGTGTTGTTCACTAGTTACAGCTGTGTGTTGTTCACTAGTTACAGCTGTGTGTTGTTCACTAGTTACAGGTGTGTGTTGTTCACTAGTTACAGGTGTGTGTTGTTCACTAGTTACAGCTGTGTGTTGTTCACTAGTTACAGGTGTGGTTTGTTCACTAGTTGCAGGTGTGTGTTGTTCACTAGTTACAGGTGTGTGTTGTTCACAAGTTACAGGTGTGTGTTGTTCACTAGTTACAGGTGTGTTGTTCACTAGTTACAGGTGTGTGCTGTTCACTAGTTACAGGTGTGTGTTGTTCACTAGTTACAGGTGTGCTGTTCACTAGTCACAGGTGTGTGTTGTTCACTAGTTACAGGTGTGTGTTGTTCACTAGTTACAGGTGTGTGTTGTTCACTACAGGTGTGTGTTGTTCACTAGTTACAGGTGTGTGTTGTTCACTAGTTAGAGGTGTGTGTTGTTCACTAGTTACAGGTGTGTTTTGTTCACTAGTTACAGGTGTGTGTTGTTCACTAGTTACAGGTGTGTGTTGTTCACTAGTTACAGGTGTGTGTTGTTCACTAGTTACAGGTGTGTGTTGTTCACTAGTTACAGGTGTGTGTTGTTCACTAGTTACAGGTGTGTGATGTTCACTAGTTACAGGTGTGTGTTGTTCACTAGTTACAGGTGTGTGTTGTTCACTAGTTACAGGTGTGTGCTGTTCACTAGTTACAGGTGTGTGTTGTTCACTACAGGTGTGTGTTGTTCACTAGTTACAGGTGTGTGTTGTTCACTAGTTACAGGTGTGTGTTGTTCACTAGTTACAGGTGTGTTCTGTTCACTAGTTACAGGTGTGTTTTGTTCACTAGTTACAGGTGTGTGTTGTTCACTAGTTACATGTGTGTGTTGTTCACTAGTTACAGGTGTGCTGTTCACTAGTTACAGGTGTGTTGTTCACTAGTTACAGGTGTGTTGTTCACTAGTTACAGGTGTGTGTGTGGTTCACTAGTTACAGGTGTGTTGTTCACTAGTTACAGGTGTGTGTTGTTCACTAGTTACAGGTGTGTGTTGTTCACTAGTTACAGGTGTGTGTTGTTCACCAGTTACAGGTGTGTGTTGTTCACTAGTTACAGGTGTGTGTTGTTCACTAGTTACAGGTGTGTTGTTCACTAGTTACATGTGTGTTGTTCACTAGTTACATGTGTGTTGTTCACTAGTTACAGGTGTGTGTTGTTCACTAGTTACAGGTGTGTTGTTCACTAGTTACATGTGTGTGTTGTTCACTAGTTACAGGTGTGTTGTTCACTAGTTACAGGTGTGTGTTGTTCACTAGTTACAGGTGTGTTGTTCACTACAGGTGTGTGTTGTTCACTAGTTACAGGTGTGTGTTGTTCACTAGTTACAGGTGTGTGTTGTTCACTAGTTACAGGTGTGTGTTGTTCACTAGTTACAGGTGTGTGTTGTTCATTAGTTACAGGTGTGTGTTGTTCACTAGTTACATGTGTGTGTTGTTCATTAGTTACATGTGTGTGTTGTTCACTAGTTACCGGTGTGTTGTTCACTAGTTACAGGTGTGTGTTCTTCACTAGTTACATGTGTGTTGTTCACTAGTTACAGGTGTGTGTTGTTCACTAGTTACAGCTGTGTGTGGTGTTCACTAGTTACAGGTGTGTGTTGTTCACTAGTTACAGGTGTGTGTTGTTCACTAGTTACATGTGTGTGTTGTTCACTAGTTACAGGTGTGTGTTGTTCACTAGTTAAAGGTGTGGTTTGTTCACTAGTTACAGGTGTGTTGTTCACTAGTTACAGGTGTGTTGTTCACTAGTTACAGGTGTGTGTTGTTCACTAGTTACAGGTGTGTGTTGTTCACTAGTTACAGGTGTGTGTTGTTCACTAGTTACAGGTGTGTGTTGTTCACTAGTTACATGTGTGTTTTGTTCACTAGTTACAGGTGTGTGTTGTTCACTAGTTACAGGTGTGTGTTGTTCACTAGTTGCAGGTGTGTGTTGTTCACTAGTTACAGCTGTGTGTTGTTCACTAGTTACATGTGTGTGTTGTTCACTAGTTACAGGTGTGTGTTGTTCACTAGTTACATGTGTGTTGTTCACTAGTTACAGGTGTGTTGTTCACTAGTTACAGGTGTGTGTTGTTCACTAGTTACAGGTGTGTTGTTCACTAGTTACATGTGTGTGTTGTTCACTAGTTACAGGTGTGTTGTTCACTAGTGACAGGTGTGTTGTTCACTAGTTACAGGTGTGTGTTGTTCACTAGTTACAGGTGTGTGTTGTTCACTAGTTACAGGTGTGTGTTGTTCACTAGTTACAGGTGTGTGTTGTTCACTAGTTACAGCTGTGTGTTGTTCACTAGTTACAGCTGTGTTGTTCACTAGTTACAGGTGTGTGTTGTTCACTAGTTACAGGTGTGTGTTGTTCACTAGTTACCGGTGTGTTGTTCACTAGTTACAGGTGTGTGTTCTTCACTAGTTACAGGTGTGTTGTGCACTAGTTACAGGTGTGTGTTGTTCACTAGTTACAGGTGTGTGTTGTTCACTAGTTACAGGTGTGTTGTTCACTAGTTACAGGTGTGTGTTGTTCACTAGTTACAGGTGTGTGTTGTTCACTAGTTACAGGTGTGTGTTGTTCACTAGTTAAAGGTGTGAGTTGTTCACTAGTTACAGGTGTGGTTTGTTCACTAGTTACAGGTGTGTTGTTCACTAGTTACAGGTGTGTGGTGTTCACTAGTTACAGGTGTGTGTTGTTCACTAGTTACAGGTGTGTGTGTTGTTCACTAGTTACAGGTGTGTGTTGTTCACTAGTTACAGGTGTGTGTTGTTCACTAGTTACAGGTGTGTGTTGTTCACCAGTTACAGGTGTGTGTTGTTCACTAGTTACAGGTGTGTGTTGTTCACTAGTTACAGGTGTGTTGTTCACTAGTTACATGTGTGTTGTTCACTAGTTACAGGTGTGTGTTGTTCACTAGTTACAGGTGTGTGTTGTTCACTAGTTACAGGTGTGTGTTGTTCACTAGTTACAGGTGTGTGTTGTTCATTAGTTACAGGTGTGTGTTGTTCACTAGTTACAGGTGTGTGTTGTTCATTAGTTACAGGTGTGTGTTGTTCACTAGTTACCGGTGTGTTGTTCACTAGTTACAGGTGTGTGTTATTCACTAGTTACATGTGTGTTGTTCACTAGTTACAGGTGTGTGTTGTTCACTAGTTACAGCTGTGTGTGGTGTTCACTAGTTACAGGTGTGTGTTGTTCACTAGTTACAGGTGTGTGTTGTTCACTAGTTACAGGTGTGTGTTGTTCACTAGTTACAGGTGTGTGTTGTTCACTAGTTAAAGGTGTGGTTTGTTCACTAGTTACAGGTGTGTTGTTCACTAGTTACAGGTGTGTTGTTCACTAGTTACAGGTGTGTGTTGTTCACTAGTTACAGGTGTGTGTTGTTCACTAGTTACAGGTGTGTGTTGTTCACTAGTTACAGGTGTGTGTTGTTCACTAGTTACATGTGTGTTTTGTTCACTAGTTACAGGTGTGTGTTGTTCACTAGTTACAGGTGTGTGTTGTTCACTAGTTACAGGTGTGTGTTGTTCACTAGTTACAGCTGTGTGTTGTTCACTAGTTACATGTGTGTGTTGTTCACTAGTTACAGGTGTGTGTTGTTCACTAGTTACATGTGTGTTGTTCACTAGTTACAGGTGTGTTGTTCACTAGTTACAGGTGTGTGTTGTTCACTAGTTACAGGTGTGTTGTTCACTAGTTACATGTGTGTGTTGTTCACTAGTTACAGGTGTGTTGTTCACTAGTGACAGGTGTGTTGTTCACTAGTTACAGGTGTGTGTTGTTCACTAGTTACAGGTGTGTGTTGTTCACTAGTTACAGGTGTGTGTTGTTCACTAGTTACAGGTGTGTGTTGTTCACTAGTTACAGCTGTGTGTTGTTCACTAGTTACAGCTGTGTTGTTCACTAGTTACAGGTGTGTGTTGTTCACTAGTTACAGGTGTGTGTTGTTCACTAGTTACCGGTGTGTTGTTCACTAGTTACAGGTGTGTGTTCTTCACTAGTTACAGGTGTGTTGTTCACTAGTTACAGGTGTGTGTTGTTCACTAGTTACAGGTGTGTGTTGTTCACTAGTTACAGGTGTGTTGTTCACTAGTTACAGGTGTGTGTTGTTCACTAGTTACAGGTGTGTGTTGTTCACTAGTTAAAGGTGTGAGTTGTTCACTAGTTACAGGTGTGGTTTGTTCACTAGTTACATGTGTGTTGTTCACTAGTTACAGGTGTGTGTTGTTCACTAGTTACAGGTGTGTGTTGTTCACTAGTTACAGGTGTGTTGTTCACTAGTTACATGTGTGTTGTTCACTAGTTACAGGTGTGTGTTGTTCACTAGTTACAGGTGTGTGTTGTTCACTAGTTACAGGTGTGTGTTGTTCACTAGTTACAGGTGTGTGTTGTTCATTAGTTACAGGTGTGTGTTGTTCACTAGTTACAGGTGTGTGTTGTTCATTAGTTACAGGTGTGTGTTGTTCACTAGTTACCGGTGTGTTGTTCACTAGTTACAGGTGTGTGTTATTCACTAGTTACATGTGTGTTGTTCACTAGTTACAGGTGTGTGTTGTTCACTAGTTACAGCTGTGTGTGGTGTTCACTAGTTACAGGTGTGTGTTGTTCACTAGTTACAGGTGTGTGTTGTTCACTAGTTACAGGTGTGTGTTGTTCACTAGTTACAGGTGTGTGTTGTTCACTAGTTAAAGGTGTGGTTTGTTCACTAGTTACAGGTGTGTTGTTCACTAGTTACAGGTGTGTTGTTCACTAGTTACAGGTGTGTGTTGTTCACTAGTTACAGGTGTGTGTTGTTCACTAGTTACAGGTGTGTGTTGTTCACTAGTTACAGGTGTGTGTTGTTCACTAGTTACATGTGTGTTTTGTTCACTAGTTACAGGTGTGTGTTGTTCACTAGTTACAGGTGTGTGTTGTTCACTAGTTACAGGTGTGTGTTGTTCACTAGTTACAGCTGTGTGTTGTTCACTAGTTACATGTGTGTGTTGTTCACTAGTTACAGGTGTGTGTTGTTCACTAGTTACATGTGTGTTGTTCACTAGTTACAGGTGTGTTGTTCACTAGTTACAGGTGTGTGTTGTTCACTAGTTACAGGTGTGTTGTTCACTAGTTACATGTGTGTGTTGTTCACTAGTTACAGGTGTGTTGTTCACTAGTGACAGGTGTGTTGTTCACTAGTTACAGGTGTGTGTTGTTCACTAGTTACAGGTGTGTGTTGTTCACTAGTTACAGGTGTGTGTTGTTCACTAGTTACAGGTGTGTGTTGTTCACTAGTTACAGCTGTGTGTTGTTCACTAGTTACAGCTGTGTTGTTCACTAGTTACAGGTGTGTGTTGTTCACTAGTTACAGGTGTGTGTTGTTCACTAGTTACCGGTGTGTTGTTCACTAGTTACAGGTGTGTGTTCTTCACTAGTTACAGGTGTGTTGTTCACTAGTTACAGGTGTGTGTTGTTCACTAGTTACAGGTGTGTGTTGTTCACTAGTTACAGGTGTGTTGTTCACTAGTTACAGGTGTGTGTTGTTCACTAGTTACAGGTGTGTGTTGTTCACTAGTTAAAGGTGTGAGTTGTTCACTAGTTACAGGTGTGGTTTGTTCACTAGTTACAGGTGTGTTGTTCACTAGTTACAGGTGTGTGTTGTTCACTAGTTACAGGTGTGTGTTGTTCACTAGTTACATGTGTGTGTTGTTCACTAGTTACATGTGTGTTTTGTTCACTAGTTACAGGTGTGTGTTGTTCACTAGTTACAGGTGTGTGTTGTTCACTAGTTACAGATGTGTGTTGTTCACTAGTTACAGCTGTGTGTTGTTCACTAGTTACAGGTGTGTTGTTCACTAGTTGCAGCTGTGTGTTGTTCACTAGTTACAGCTGTGTGTTATTCACTAGTTACAGGTGTGTTGTTCACTAGTTACAGGTGTGTGTTGTTCACTAGTTACAGGTGTGTTTTGTTCACTAGTTACATGTGTGTGTTGTTCACTAGTTACAGCTGTGTGTTGTTCACTAGTTACAGCTGTGTGTTGTTCACTAGTTACAGGTGTGTGTTGTTCACTAGTTACAGGTGTGTGTTGTTCACTAGTTACAGCTGTGTGTTGTTCACTAGTTACAGGTGTGGTTTGTTCACTAGTTGCAGGTGTGTGTTGTTCACTAGTTACAGGTGTGTGTTGTTCACAAGTTACAGGTGTGTGTTGTTCACTAGTTACAGGTGTGTTGTTCACTAGTTACAGGTGTGTGCTGTTCACTAGTTACAGGTGTGTGTTGTTCACTAGTTACAGGTGTGCTGTTCACTAGTCACAGGTGTGTGTTGTTCACTAGTTACAGGTGTGTGTTGTTCACTAGTTACAGGTGTGTGTTGTTCACTACAGGTGTGTGTTGTTCACTAGTTACAGGTGTGTGTTGTTCACTAGTTAGAGGTGTGTGTTGTTCACTAGTTACAGGTGTGTTTTGTTCACTAGTTACAGGTGTGTGTTGTTCACTAGTTACAGGTGTGTGTTGTTCACTAGTTACAGGTGTGTGTTGTTCACTAGTTACAGGTGTGTGTTGTTCACTAGTTACAGGTGTGTGTTGTTCACTAGTTACAGGTGTGTGATGTTCACTAGTTACAGGTGTGTGTTGTTCACTAGTTACAGGTGTGTGTTGTTCACTAGTTACAGGTGTGTGCTGTTCACTAGTTACAGGTGTGTGTTGTTCACTAGTTACAGCTGTGTGTTGTTCACTAGTTACAGCTGTGTTGTTCACTAGTTACAGGTGTGTGTTGTTCACTAGTTACAGGTGTGTGTTGTTCACTAGTTACCGGTGTGTTGTTCACTAGTTACAGGTGTGTGTTCTTCACTAGTTACAGGTGTGTTGTTCACTAGTTACAGGTGTGTGTTGTTCACTAGTTACAGGTGTGTGTTGTTCACTAGTTACAGGTGTGTTGTTCACTAGTTACAGGTGTGTGTTGTTCACTAGTTACAGGTGTGTGTTGTTCACTAGTTACAGGTGTGTGTTGTTCACTAGTTAAAGGTGTGAGTTGTTCACTAGTTACAGGTGTGGTTTGTTCACTAGTTACAGGTGTGTTGTTCACTAGTTACAGGTGTGTGGTGTTCACTAGTTACAGGTGTGTGTTGTTCACTAGTTACAGGTGTGTGTTGTTCACTAGTTACAGGTGTGTGTTGTTCACTAGTTACATGTGTGTTTTGTTCACTAGTTACAGGTGTGTGTTGTTCACTAGTTACAGGTGTGTGTTGTTCACTAGTTACAGATGTGTGTTGTTCACTAGTTACAGCTGTGTGTTGTTCACTAGTTACAGGTGTGTTGTTCACTAGTTGCAGCTGTGTGTTGTTCACTAGTTACAGCTGTGTGTTATTCACTAGTTACAGGTGTGTTGTTCACTAGTTACAGGTGTGTGTTGTTCACTAGTTACAGGTGTGTTTTGTTCACTAGTTACATGTGTGTGTTGTTCACTAGTTACAGCTGTGTGTTGTTCACTAGTTACAGCTGTGTGTTGTTCACTAGTTGCAGGTGTGTGTTGTTCACTAGTTACAGGTGTGTGTTGTTCACTAGTTACAGCTGTGTGTTGTTCACTAGTTACAGGTGTGGTTTGTTCACTAGTTGCAGGTGTGTGTTGTTCACTAGTTACAGATGTGTGTTGTTCACTAGTTACAGCTGTGTGTTGTTCACTAGTTACAGCTGTGTGTTGTTCACTAGTTACAGATGTGTGTTGTTCACTAGTTACAGGTGTGTGTTGTTCTCAAGTTACAGGTGTGTGTTGTTCACTAGTTACAGGTGTGTTGTTCACTAGTTACAGGTGTGTGCTGTTCACTAGTTACAGGTGTGTGTTGTTCACTAGTTACAGGTGTGCTGTTCACTAGTCACAGGTGTGTGTTGTTCACTAGTTACAGGTGTGTGTTGTTCACTAGTTACAGGTGTGTGTTGTTCACTACAGGTGTGTGTTGTTCACTAGTTACAGGTGTGTGTTGTTCACTAGTTACAGATGTGTGTTGTTCACTAGTTACAGCTGTGTGTTGTTCACTAGTTACAGGTGTGTTGTTCACTAGTTGCAGCTGTGTGTTGTTCACTAGTTACAGCTGTGTGTTATTCACTAGTTACAGGTGTGTTGTTCACTAGTTACAGGTGTGTGTTGTTCACTAGTTACAGGTGTGTTTTGTTCACTAGTTACATGTGTGTGTTGTTCACTAGTTACAGCTGTGTGTTGTTCACTAGTTACAGCTGTGTGTTGTTCACTAGTTACAGGTGTGTGTTGTTCACTAGTTACAGGTGTGTGTTGTTCACTAGTTACAGCTGTGTGTTGTTCACTAGTTACAGGTGTGGTTTGTTCACTAGTTGCAGGTGTGTGTTGTTCACTAGTTACAGGTGTGTGTTGTTCACAAGTTACAGGTGTGTGTTGTTCACTAGTTACAGGTGTGTTGTTCACTAGTTACAGGTGTGTGCTGTTCACTAGTTACAGGTGTGTGTTGTTCACTAGTTACAGGTGTGCTGTTCACTAGTCACAGGTGTGTGTTGTTCACTAGTTACAGGTGTGTGTTGTTCACTAGTTACAGGTGTGTGTTGTTCACTACAGGTGTGTGTTGTTCACTAGTTACAGGTGTGTGTTGTTCACTAGTTAGAGGTGTGTGTTGTTCACTAGTTACAGGTGTGTTTTGTTCACTAGTTACAGGTGTGTGTTGTTCACTAGTTACAGGTGTGTGTTGTTCACTAGTTACAGGTGTGTGTTGTTCACTAGTTACAGGTGTGTGTTGTTCACTAGTTACAGGTGTGTGTTGTTCACTAGTTACAGGTGTGTGATGTTCACTAGTTACAGGTGTGTGTTGTTCACTAGTTACAGGTGTGTGTTGTTCACTAGTTACAGGTGTGTGCTGTTCACTAGTTACAGGTGTGTGTTGTTCACTACAGGTGTGTGTTGTTCACTAGTTACAGGTGTGTGTTGTTCACTAGTTACAGGTGTGTGTTGTTCACTAGTTACAGGTGTGTTCTGTTCACTAGTTACAGGTGTGTTTTGTTCACTAGTTACAGGTGTGTGTTGTTCACTAGTTACATGTGTGTGTTGTTCACTAGTTACAGGTGTGCTGTTCACTAGTTACAGGTGTGTTGTTCACTAGTTACAGGTGTGTTGTTCACTAGTTACAGGTGTGTGTGTGGTTCACTAGTTACAGGTGTGTTGTTCACTAGTTACAGGTGTGTGTTGTTCACTAGTTACAGGTGTGTGTTGTTCACTAGTTACAGGTGTGTGTTGTTCACCAGTTACAGGTGTGTGTTGTTCACTAGTTACAGGTGTGTGTTGTTCACTAGTTACAGGTGTGTTGTTCACTAGTTACATGTGTGTTGTTCACTAGTTACATGTGTGTTGTTCACTAGTTACAGGTGTGTGTTGTTCACTAGTTACAGGTGTGTTGTTCACTAGTTACATGTGTGTGTTGTTCACTAGTTACAGGTGTGTTGTTCACTAGTTACAGGTGTGTGTTGTTCACTAGTTACAGGTGTGTTGTTCACTACAGGTGTGTGTTGTTCACTAGTTACAGGTGTGTGTTGTTCACTAGTTACAGGTGTGTGTTGTTCACTAGTTACAGGTGTGTGTTGTTCACTAGTTACAGGTGTGTGTTGTTCATTAGTTACAGGTGTGTGTTGTTCACTAGTTACAGGTGTGTGTTGTTCATTAGTTACATGTGTGTGTTGTTCACTAGTTACCGGTGTGTTGTTCACTAGTTACAGGTGTGTGTTCTTCACTAGTTACATGTGTGTTGTTCACTAGTTACAGGTGTGTGTTGTTCACTAGTTACAGCTGTGTGTGGTGTTCACTAGTTACAGGTGTGTGTTGTTCACTAGTTACAGGTGTGTGTTGTTCACTAGTTACATGTGTGTGTTGTTCACTAGTTACAGGTGTGTGTTGTTCACTAGTTAAAGGTGTGGTTTGTTCACTAGTTACAGGTGTGTTGTTCACTAGTTACAGGTGTGTTGTTCACTAGTTACAGGTGTGTGTTGTTCACTAGTTACAGGTGTGTGTTGTTCACTAGTTACAGGTGTGTGTTGTTCACTAGTTACAGGTGTGTGTTGTTCACTAGTTACATGTGTGTTTTGTTCACTAGTTACAGGTGTGTGTTGTTCACTAGTTACAGGTGTGTGTTGTTCACTAGTTGCAGGTGTGTGTTGTTCACTAGTTACAGCTGTGTGTTGTTCACTAGTTACATGTGTGTGTTGTTCACTAGTTACAGGTGTGTGTTGTTCACTAGTTACATGTGTGTTGTTCACTAGTTACAGGTGTGTTGTTCACTAGTTACAGGTGTGTGTTGTTCACTAGTTACAGGTGTGTTGTTCACTAGTTACATGTGTGTGTTGTTCACTAGTTACAGGTGTGTTGTTCACTAGTGACAGGTGTGTTGTTCACTAGTTACAGGTGTGTGTTGTTCACTAGTTACAGGTGTGTGTTGTTCACTAGTTACAGGTGTGTGTTGTTCACTAGTTACAGGTGTGTGTTGTTCACTAGTTACAGCTGTGTGTTGTTCACTAGTTACAGCTGTGTTGTTCACTAGTTACAGGTGTGTGTTGTTCACTAGTTACAGGTGTGTGTTGTTCACTAGTTACCGGTGTGTTGTTCACTAGTTACAGGTGTGTGTTCTTCACTAGTTACAGGTGTGTTGTTCACTAGTTACAGGTGTGTGTTGTTCACTAGTTACAGGTGTGTGTTGTTCACTAGTTACAGGTGTGTTGTTCACTAGTTACAGGTGTGTGTTGTTCACTAGTTACAGGTGTGTGTTGTTCACTAGTTACAGGTGTGTGTTGTTCACTAGTTAAAGGTGTGAGTTGTTCACTAGTTACAGGTGTGGTTTGTTCACTAGTTACAGGTGTGTTGTTCACTAGTTACAGGTGTGTGGTGTTCACTAGTTACAGGTGTGTGTTGTTCACTAGTTACAGGTGTGTGTGTTGTTCACTAGTTACAGGTGTGTGTTGTTCACTAGTTACAGGTGTGTGTTGTTCACTAGTTACAGGTGTGTGTTGTTCACCAGTTACAGGTGTGTGTTGTTCACTAGTTACAGGTGTGTGTTGTTCACTAGTTACAGGTGTGTTGTTCACTAGTTACATGTGTGTTGTTCACTAGTTACAGGTGTGTGTTGTTCACTAGTTACAGGTGTGTGTTGTTCACTAGTTACAGGTGTGTGTTGTTCACTAGTTACAGGTGTGTGTTGTTCATTAGTTACAGGTGTGTGTTGTTCACTAGTTACAGGTGTGTGTTGTTCATTAGTTACAGGTGTGTGTTGTTCACTAGTTACCGGTGTGTTGTTCACTAGTTACAGGTGTGTGTTATTCACTAGTTACATGTGTGTTGTTCACTAGTTACAGGTGTGTGTTGTTCACTAGTTACAGCTGTGTGTGGTGTTCACTAGTTACAGGTGTGTGTTGTTCACTAGTTACAGGTGTGTGTTGTTCACTAGTTACAGGTGTGTGTTGTTCACTAGTTACAGGTGTGTGTTGTTCACTAGTTAAAGGTGTGGTTTGTTCACTAGTTACAGGTGTGTTGTTCACTAGTTACAGGTGTGTTGTTCACTAGTTACAGGTGTGTGTTGTTCACTAGTTACAGGTGTGTGTTGTTCACTAGTTACAGGTGTGTGTTGTTCACTAGTTACAGGTGTGTGTTGTTCACTAGTTACATGTGTGTTTTGTTCACTAGTTACAGGTGTGTGTTGTTCACTAGTTACAGGTGTGTGTTGTTCACTAGTTACAGGTGTGTGTTGTTCACTAGTTACAGCTGTGTGTTGTTCACTAGTTACATGTGTGTGTTGTTCACTAGTTACAGGTGTGTGTTGTTCACTAGTTACATGTGTGTTGTTCACTAGTTACAGGTGTGTTGTTCACTAGTTACAGGTGTGTGTTGTTCACTAGTTACAGGTGTGTTGTTCACTAGTTACATGTGTGTGTTGTTCACTAGTTACAGGTGTGTTGTTCACTAGTGACAGGTGTGTTGTTCACTAGTTACAGGTGTGTGTTGTTCACTAGTTACAGGTGTGTGTTGTTCACTAGTTACAGGTGTGTGTTGTTCACTAGTTACAGGTGTGTGTTGTTCACTAGTTACAGCTGTGTGTTGTTCACTAGTTACAGCTGTGTTGTTCACTAGTTACAGGTGTGTGTTGTTCACTAGTTACAGGTGTGTGTTGTTCACTAGTTACCGGTGTGTTGTTCACTAGTTACAGGTGTGTGTTCTTCACTAGTTACAGGTGTGTTGTTCACTAGTTACAGGTGTGTGTTGTTCACTAGTTACAGGTGTGTGTTGTTCACTAGTTACAGGTGTGTTGTTCACTAGTTACAGGTGTGTGTTGTTCACTAGTTACAGGTGTGTGTTGTTCACTAGTTAAAGGTGTGAGTTGTTCACTAGTTACAGGTGTGGTTTGTTCACTAGTTACAGGTGTGTTGTTCACTAGTTACAGGTGTGTGTTGTTCACTAGTTACAGGTGTGTGTTGTTCACTAGTTACAGGTGTGTTGTTCACTAGTTACATGTGTGTTGTTCACTAGTTACAGGTGTGTGTTGTTCACTAGTTACAGGTGTGTGTTGTTCACTAGTTACAGGTGTGTGTTGTTCACTAGTTACAGGTGTGTGTTGTTCATTAGTTACAGGTGTGTGTTGTTCACTAGTTACAGGTGTGTGTTGTTCATTAGTTACAGGTGTGTGTTGTTCACTAGTTACCGGTGTGTTGTTCACTAGTTACAGGTGTGTGTTATTCACTAGTTACATGTGTGTTGTTCACTAGTTACAGGTGTGTGTTGTTCACTAGTTACAGCTGTGTGTGGTGTTCACTAGTTACAGGTGTGTGTTGTTCACTAGTTACAGGTGTGTGTTGTTCACTAGTTACAGGTGTGTGTTGTTCACTAGTTACAGGTGTGTGTTGTTCACTAGTTAAAGGTGTGGTTTGTTCACTAGTTACAGGTGTGTTGTTCACTAGTTACAGGTGTGTTGTTCACTAGTTACAGGTGTGTGTTGTTCACTAGTTACAGGTGTGTGTTGTTCACTAGTTACAGGTGTGTGTTGTTCACTAGTTACAGGTGTGTGTTGTTCACTAGTTACATGTGTGTTTTGTTCACTAGTTACAGGTGTGTGTTGTTCACTAGTTACAGGTGTGTGTTGTTCACTAGTTACAGGTGTGTGTTGTTCACTAGTTACAGCTGTGTGTTGTTCACTAGTTACATGTGTGTGTTGTTCACTAGTTACAGGTGTGTGTTGTTCACTAGTTACATGTGTGTTGTTCACTAGTTACAGGTGTGTTGTTCACTAGTTACAGGTGTGTGTTGTTCACTAGTTACAGGTGTGTTGTTCACTAGTTACATGTGTGTGTTGTTCACTAGTTACAGGTGTGTTGTTCACTAGTGACAGGTGTGTTGTTCACTAGTTACAGGTGTGTGTTGTTCACTAGTTACAGGTGTGTGTTGTTCACTAGTTACAGGTGTGTGTTGTTCACTAGTTACAGGTGTGTGTTGTTCACTAGTTACAGCTGTGTGTTGTTCACTAGTTACAGCTGTGTTGTTCACTAGTTACAGGTGTGTGTTGTTCACTAGTTACAGGTGTGTGTTGTTCACTAGTTACCGGTGTGTTGTTCACTAGTTACAGGTGTGTGTTCTTCACTAGTTACAGGTGTGTTGTTCACTAGTTACAGGTGTGTGTTGTTCACTAGTTACAGGTGTGTGTTGTTCACTAGTTACAGGTGTGTTGTTCACTAGTTACAGGTGTGTGTTGTTCACTAGTTACAGGTGTGTGTTGTTCACTAGTTAAAGGTGTGAGTTGTTCACTAGTTACAGGTGTGGTTTGTTCACTAGTTACAGGTGTGTTGTTCACTAGTTACAGGTGTGTGTTGTTCACTAGTTACAGGTGTGTGTTGTTCACTAGTTACATGTGTGTGTTGTTCACTAGTTACATGTGTGTTTTGTTCACTAGTTACAGGTGTGTGTTGTTCACTAGTTACAGGTGTGTGTTGTTCACTAGTTACAGATGTGTGTTGTTCACTAGTTACAGCTGTGTGTTGTTCACTAGTTACAGGTGTGTTGTTCACTAGTTGCAGCTGTGTGTTGTTCACTAGTTACAGCTGTGTGTTATTCACTAGTTACAGGTGTGTTGTTCACTAGTTACAGGTGTGTGTTGTTCACTAGTTACAGGTGTGTTTTGTTCACTAGTTACATGTGTGTGTTGTTCACTAGTTACAGCTGTGTGTTGTTCACTAGTTACAGCTGTGTGTTGTTCACTAGTTACAGGTGTGTGTTGTTCACTAGTTACAGGTGTGTGTTGTTCACTAGTTACAGCTGTGTGTTGTTCACTAGTTACAGGTGTGGTTTGTTCACTAGTTGCAGGTGTGTGTTGTTCACTAGTTACAGGTGTGTGTTGTTCACAAGTTACAGGTGTGTGTTGTTCACTAGTTACAGGTGTGTTGTTCACTAGTTACAGGTGTGTGCTGTTCACTAGTTACAGGTGTGTGTTGTTCACTAGTTACAGGTGTGCTGTTCACTAGTCACAGGTGTGTGTTGTTCACTAGTTACAGGTGTGTGTTGTTCACTAGTTACAGGTGTGTGTTGTTCACTACAGGTGTGTGTTGTTCACTAGTTACAGGTGTGTGTTGTTCACTAGTTAGAGGTGTGTGTTGTTCACTAGTTACAGGTGTGTTTTGTTCACTAGTTACAGGTGTGTGTTGTTCACTAGTTACAGGTGTGTGTTGTTCACTAGTTACAGGTGTGTGTTGTTCACTAGTTACAGGTGTGTGTTGTTCACTAGTTACAGGTGTGTGTTGTTCACTAGTTACAGGTGTGTGATGTTCACTAGTTACAGGTGTGTGTTGTTCACTAGTTACAGGTGTGTGTTGTTCACTAGTTACAGGTGTGTGCTGTTCACTAGTTACAGGTGTGTGTTGTTCACTAGTTACAGCTGTGTGTTGTTCACTAGTTACAGCTGTGTTGTTCACTAGTTACAGGTGTGTGTTGTTCACTAGTTACAGGTGTGTGTTGTTCACTAGTTACCGGTGTGTTGTTCACTAGTTACAGGTGTGTGTTCTTCACTAGTTACAGGTGTGTTGTTCACTAGTTACAGGTGTGTGTTGTTCACTAGTTACAGGTGTGTGTTGTTCACTAGTTACAGGTGTGTTGTTCACTAGTTACAGGTGTGTGTTGTTCACTAGTTACAGGTGTGTGTTGTTCACTAGTTACAGGTGTGTGTTGTTCACTAGTTAAAGGTGTGAGTTGTTCACTAGTTACAGGTGTGGTTTGTTCACTAGTTACAGGTGTGTTGTTCACTAGTTACAGGTGTGTGGTGTTCACTAGTTACAGGTGTGTGTTGTTCACTAGTTACAGGTGTGTGTTGTTCACTAGTTACAGGTGTGTGTTGTTCACTAGTTACATGTGTGTTTTGTTCACTAGTTACAGGTGTGTGTTGTTCACTAGTTACAGGTGTGTGTTGTTCACTAGTTACAGATGTGTGTTGTTCACTAGTTACAGCTGTGTGTTGTTCACTAGTTACAGGTGTGTTGTTCACTAGTTGCAGCTGTGTGTTGTTCACTAGTTACAGCTGTGTGTTATTCACTAGTTACAGGTGTGTTGTTCACTAGTTACAGGTGTGTGTTGTTCACTAGTTACAGGTGTGTTTTGTTCACTAGTTACATGTGTGTGTTGTTCACTAGTTACAGCTGTGTGTTGTTCACTAGTTACAGCTGTGTGTTGTTCACTAGTTGCAGGTGTGTGTTGTTCACTAGTTACAGGTGTGTGTTGTTCACTAGTTACAGCTGTGTGTTGTTCACTAGTTACAGGTGTGGTTTGTTCACTAGTTGCAGGTGTGTGTTGTTCACTAGTTACAGATGTGTGTTGTTCACTAGTTACAGCTGTGTGTTGTTCACTAGTTACAGCTGTGTGTTGTTCACTAGTTACAGATGTGTGTTGTTCACTAGTTACAGGTGTGTGTTGTTCTCAAGTTACAGGTGTGTGTTGTTCACTAGTTACAGGTGTGTTGTTCACTAGTTACAGGTGTGTGCTGTTCACTAGTTACAGGTGTGTGTTGTTCACTAGTTACAGGTGTGCTGTTCACTAGTCACAGGTGTGTGTTGTTCACTAGTTACAGGTGTGTGTTGTTCACTAGTTACAGGTGTGTGTTGTTCACTACAGGTGTGTGTTGTTCACTAGTTACAGGTGTGTGTTGTTCACTAGTTAGAGGTGTGTGTTGTTCACTAGTTACAGGTGTGTTTTGTTCACTAGTTACAGGTGTGTGTTGTTCACTAGTTACAGGGGTGTGTTGTTCACTAGTTACAGGTGTGTGTTGTTCACTAGTTACAGGTGTGTGTTGTTCACTAGTTAGATGTGTGTGTTGTTCACTAGTTACAGGTGTGTTTTGTTCACTAGTTACAGGTGTGTGTTGTTCACTAGTTACAGGTATGTTTTGTTCACTAGTTACAGGTGTGTGTTGTTCACTAGTTACAGGTGTGTGTTGTTCACTAGTTACAGGTGTGTGTTGTTCACTAGTTACAGGTGTGTTGTTCACTAGTTACAGGTGTGTGTTGTTCACTAGTTACAGGTGTGTGTTGTTCACTAGTTATAGCTGTGTTGTTCACTAGTTACAGGTGTGTTGTTCACTAGTTACATGTGTGTGTGTTGTTCACTAGTTACAGGTGTGTGTTGTTCACTAGTTACAGGTGTGTGTTGTTCACTAGTTACCGGTGTGTGTTCTTCACTAGTTACCGGTGTGTTGTTCACTAGTTACAGGTGTGTGTTGTTCACTAGTTACAGCTGTGTGTGGTGTTCACTAGTTACAGGTGTGTGTTGTTCACTAGTTACAGGTGTGTGTTGTTCACTACTTAAAGGTGTGAGTTGTTCACTAGTTACAGGTGTGGTTTGTTCACTAGTTACAGGTGTGTTTTGTTCACTAGTTACATGTGTGTGTTGTTCACTAGTTACAGCTGTGTGTGGTGTTCACTAGTTACAGGTGTGTGTTGTTCACTAGTTACAGGTGTGTGTTGTTCACTAGTTAAAGGTGTGAGTTGTTCACTAGTTACAGGTGTGGTTTGTTCACTAGTTACAGGTGTGTGTTGTTCACTAGTTACAGGTGTGTTTTGTTCACTAGTTACATGTGTGTGTTGTTCACTAGTTACAGCTGTGTGTTGTTCACTAGTTACAGCTGTGTGTTGTTCACTAGTTACAGGTGTGTGTTGTTCACTAGTTACAGGTGTGTGTTGTTCACTAGTTACAGCTGTGTGTTGTTCACTAGTTACAGGTGTGGTTTGTTCACTAGTTGCAGGTGTATGTTGTTCACTAGTTACAGATGTGTGTTGTTCACTAGTTACAGCTGTGTGTTGTTCACTAGTTACAGCTGTGTGTTGTTCACTAGTTACAGATGTGTGTTGTTCACTAGTTACAGGTGTGTGTTGTTCACAAGTTACAGGTGTGTGTTGTTCACTAGTTACAGGTGTGTTGTTCACTAGTTACAGGTGTGTGCTGTTCACTAGTTACATGTGTGTGTTGTTCACTAGTTACAGATGTGTTGTTCACTAGTTACAGGTGTGTGTTGTTCACTAGTTACAGCTGTGTGTTGTTCACTAGTTGCAGGTGTGTGTTGTTCACTAGTTACAGGTGTGTGTTGTTCACTAGTTACAGCTGTGTGTTGTTCACTAGTTACAGGTGTGGTTTGTTCACTAGTTGCAGGTGTGTGTTGTTCACTAGTTACAGATGTGTGTTGTTCACTAGTTACAGCTGTGTGTTGTTCACTAGTTACAGCTGTGTGTTGTTCACTAGTTACAGATGTGTGTTGTTCACTAGTTACAGGTGTGTGTTGTTCTCAAGTTACAGGTGTGTGTTGTTCACTAGTTACAGGTGTGTTGTTCACTAGTTACAGGTGTGTGCTGTTCACTAGTTACAGGTGTGTGTTGTTCACTAGTTACAGGTGTGCTGTTCACTAGTCACAGGTGTGTGTTGTTCACTAGTTACAGGTGTGTGTTGTTCACTAGTTACAGGTGTGTGTTGTTCACTACAGGTGTGTGTTGTTCACTAGTTACAGGTGTGTGTTGTTCACTAGTTAGAGGTGTGTGTTGTTCACTAGTTACAGGTGTGTTTTGTTCACTAGTTACATGTGTGTGTTGTTCACTAGTTACAGGTGTGTGTTGTTCACTAGTTACAGGTGTGTGTTGTTCACTACAGGTGTGTGTTGTTCACTAGTTACAGGTGTGTGTTGTTCACTAGTTAGATGTGTGTGTTGTTCACTAGTTACAGGTGTGTTTTGTTCACTAGTTACAGGTGTGTGTTGTTCACTAGTTACAGGTATGTTTTGTTCACTAGTTACAGGTGTGTGTTGTTCACTAGTTACAGGTGTGTGTTGTTCACTAGTTACAGGTGTGTGTTGTTCACTAGTTACAGGTGTGTTGTTCACTAGTTACAGGTGTGTGTTGTTCACTAGTTACAGGTGTGTGTTGTTCACTAGTTATAGCTGTGTTGTTCACTAGTTACAGGTGTGTTGTTCACTAGTTACATGTGTGTGTTGTTCACTAGTTACAGGTGTGTGTTGTTCACTAGTTACAGGTGTGTGTTGTTCACTAGTTACCGGTGTGTGTTCTTCACTAGTTACCGGTGTGTTGTTCACTAGTTACAGGTGTGTGTTGTTCACTAGTTACAGCTGTGTGTGGTGTTCACTAGTTACAGGTGTGTGTTGTTCACTAGTTACAGGTGTGTGTTGTTCACTACTTAAAGGTGTGAGTTGTTCACTAGTTACAGGTGTGGTTTGTTCACTAGTTACAGGTGTGTTTTGTTCACTAGTTACATGTGTGTGTTGTTCACTAGTTACAGCTGTGTGTGGTGTTCACTAGTTACAGGTGTGTGTTGTTCACTAGTTACAGGTGTGTGTTGTTCACTAGTTAAAGGTGTGAGTTGTTCACTAGTTACAGGTGTGGTTTGTTCACTAGTTACAGGTGTGTGTTGTTCACTAGTTACAGGTGTGTTTTGTTCACTAGTTACATGTGTGTGTTGTTCACTAGTTACAGCTGTGTGTTGTTCACTAGTTACAGCTGTGTGTTGTTCACTAGTTACAGGTGTGTGTTGTTCACTAGTTACAGGTGTGTGTTGTTCACTAGTTACAGCTGTGTGTTGTTCACTAGTTACAGGTGTGGTTTGTTCACTAGTTGCAGGTGTGTGTTGTTCACTAGTTACAGATGTGTGTTGTTCACTAGTTACAGCTGTGTGTTGTTCACTAGTTACAGCTGTGTGTTGTTCACTAGTTACAGATGTGTGTTGTTCACTAGTTACAGGTGTGTGTTGTTCACAAGTTACAGGTGTGTGTTGTTCACTAGTTACAGGTGTGTTGTTCACTAGTTACAGGTGTGTGCTGTTCACTAGTTACATGTGTGTGTTGTTCACTAGTTACAGATGTGTTGTTCACTAGTTACAGGTGTGTGTTGTTCACTAGTTACAGGTGTGTGTTGTTCACTAGTTACAGGTGTGTGTTGTTCACTAGTTACAGGTGTGTGTTGTTCACTAGTTACATGTGTGTGTTGTTCACTAGTTACAGCTGTATTGTTCACTAGTTACATGTGTGTGTTGTTCACTAGTTACAGTTGTGTGTTGTTCACTAGTTACAGGTGTGTGTTGTTCACTAGTTACAGGTGTGTGTTGTTCACTAGTTACAGGTGTGTGTTGTTCACTAGTTGCAGGTGTGTGTTGTTCACTAGTTACAGGTGTGTTGTTCACTAGTTACAGGTGTGTTGTTCACTAGTTACAGGTGTGTTGTTCACTAGTTACAGGTGTGTGTTGTTCACTAGTTACAGGTGTGTGTTGTTCACTAGTTACAGGTGTGTGTTGTTCACTAGTTACATGTGTGTGTTGTTCACCAGTTACATGTGTGTGTTGTTCACTAGTTACATGTGTGTGTTGTTCACTAGTTACAGGTGTGTTGTTCACTAGTTACAGGTGTGTTGTTCACTAGTTACAGGTGCGTTGTAATAGTTACAGGTGTGTTGTTCACTAGTTACAGGTGTGTGTTGTTCACTAGTTACAGGTGTGCTGTTCACTAGTTACAGGTGTGTTGTTCACTAGTTACAGGTGTGTTGTTCACTAGTTACATGTGTGTGTTGTTGTGGACTTCAGGAGGTCGGGGGTCAAGGACTACAGCCCCCTCAGCATCGACGGGGCACCGGTTGAGAGAGTCAACAGCTTCAAGTACCTCGGGGCCTACATATCCGAGGACTTGACATGGACCACACACATTAACAGTGTTGTGAAGAAGGCACGACAACGCCTCTACTTCCTCAGGCGCCTAAGGAAGTTCCAAGTCAGCCAGAAGATCCTTAAGAACTTCTACTCATGTACAATAGAGAGCATATTGACCGGCAACATCACCTCCTGGTTTGGGAATAGCACTGCACAAGACCAAAGCAGACTACAAAGAGTGACACGTTCAGCCGAACGCACAATTGGAGGGGGGCTCCCCACCCTCCAGAACATTTACTACAAGCGTTGCAAGGGCAAGGCTAAGAGAATCATTAAAGACTCCAGTCACCCGAACAACTGCCTCTTTGAACTGCTGCGGTCAGGCAAGCGATACCGGAGTCTCAAGGCAAGCACAGAAAGACTCAGAAGAAGCTTCTATCCCCAGGCCATCAGGCTGCTAAACGAACAATGAATGAACACTACACAACAACAACCACCAAACGCACATAGCACACACATCCACACGCACACACCCACTTTAAACAAACACACTGTAGCACCCACTCCACACACTTTATAGCACACACCCACTTTAAACAAACACACTGTAGCACCCACTCCCCACACTTTATATTTATATTTATGGATGAAGGATTGCACTACAACTCGTACACCTTACTGTAAATTGTACCTAAAATTGTACCTCATCCCATTTCTGCTTTGCACTAGATAGTACTGTACATTAGTACACTGCATAGTATTGTGTATTGTATATTATATGGTAACTCAGAACATTGTACATATGTCTATACCGAACACTGTGACCTCATTTTCTTCTTCTAAATTCATGCTATATTATGGTATTATGTTATTTGATACTATCTTGTCTAGCACAGTCTCTGGAGCGTAACAGTAAGAAGCATTTTGTATGAAAGTATTCTGTACTTCTGTATGACAACTATTAAAGAACTTGAACTTGACTTGTTCACTAGTTACAGGTGTGTTGTTCACTAGTTACAGGTGTGTGTTGTTCACTAGTTACAGGTGTGTTGTTCACTACAGGTGTGTGTTGTTCACTAGTTACAGGTGTGTGTTGTTCACTAGTTACAGGTGTGTGTTGTTCACTAGTTACAGCTGTGTTGTTCACTAGTTATAGCTGTGTGTTGTTCACTAGTTACAGGTGTGTTGTTCACTAGTTACAGCTGTGTGTTGTTCACTAGTTACAGCTGTGTGTTATTCACTAGTTACATGTGTGTTGTTCACTAGTTACAGGTGTGTGTTGTTCACTAGTTACAGGTGTGTTTTGTTCACTAGTTACAGGTGTGTTGTTCACTAGTTACAGGTGTGTGTTGTTCACTAGTTACAGGTGTGTTGTTCACTACATGTGTGTGTTGTTCACTAGTTACAGGTGTGTGTTGTTCACTAGTTACAGGTGTGTGTTGTTCACTAGTTACAGCTGTGTTGTTCACTAGTTATAGCTGTGTGTTGTTCACTAGTTACAGGTGTGTTGTTCACTAGTTACAGCTGTGTGTTGTTCACTAGTTACAGCTGTGTGTTATTCACTAGTTACAGGTGTGTTGTTCACTAGTTACAGGTGTGTGTTGTTCACTAGTTACAGGTGTGTTTTGTTCACTAGTTACAGGTGTGTGTTGTTCACTAGTTACAGCTGTGTGTTGTTCACTAGTTACAGGTGTGTTGTTCACTAGTTACAGCTGTGTGTTGTTCACTAGTTACAGGTGTGTTGTTCACTAGTTACAGATCTGTGTTGTTCACTAGTTACAGATGTGTGTTGTTCACTAGTTACAGGTGTGTTGTTCACTAGTTACAGCTGTGTGTTGTTCACTAGTTACAGCTGTGTGTTATTCACTAGTTACAGGTGTGTTGTTCACTAGTTACAGATGTGTGTTGTTCACTAGTTACAGGTGTGTGTTGTTCACTAGTTACAGCTGTGTGTTGTTCACTAGTTACAGGTGTGTGTTGTTCACTAGTTACAGATGTGTGTTGTTCACTAGCAGCTGTGTGTTGTTCACTAGTTACATCTGTGTGTTGTTCACTAGTTACATATGTGTGTTGTTCACTAGTTACAGGTGTGTGTTGTTCACTAGTTACAGGTGTGTTGTTCACTAGTTACAGGTGTGTGCTGTTCACTAGTTACAGGTGTGTGTTGTTCACTAGTTACAGGTGTGTGTTGTTCACTAGTTACAGGTGTGTGTTGTTCACTAGTTACAGGTGTGTGCTGTTCACTAGTTACAGGTGTGTGTTGTTCACTAGTTACAGGTGTGTGTTGTTCACTAGTTACAGGTGTGTGCTGTTCACTAGTTACAGGTGTGTGTTGTTCACTACAGGTGTGTGTTGTTCACTAGTTACAGGTGTGTGTTGTTCACTAGTTACAGGTGTGTGTTGTTCACTAGTTACAGGTGTGTTCTGTTCACTAGTTACAGGTGTGTTTTGTTCACTAGTTACATGTGTGTGTTGTTCACTAGTTACATGTGTGTTGTTCACTAGTTACAGGTGTGCTGTTCACTAGTTACAGGTGTGTTGTTCACTAGTTACAGGTGTGTTGTTCACTAGTTACAGGTGTGTGTGTGGTTCACTAGTTACAGGTGTGTTGTTCACTAGTTACAGGTGTGTGTTGTTCACTAGTTACAGGTGTGTGTTGTTCACTAGTTACAGGTGTGTGTGGTGTTCACTAGTTACAGGTGTGTGTTGTTCACTAGTTACAGGTGTGTGTTGTTCACTAGTTACAGGTGTGTGTTGTTCACTAGTTACAGGTGTGTGTTGTTCACTAGTTAAAGGTGTGGTTTGTTCACTAGTTACAGGTGTGTTGTTCACTAGTTACATGTGTGTTGCTCACTAGTTACAGGTGTGTGTTGTTCACTAGTTACAGGTGTGTGTTGTTCACTAGTTACAGGTGTGTGTTGTTCACTAGTTACAGGTGTGTGTTGTTCACTAGTTACATGTGTGTTTTGTTCACTAGTTACAGGTGTGTGTTGTTCACTAGTTACAGGTGTGTGTTGTTCACTAGTTACAGGTGTGTGTTGTTCACTAGTTACAGCTGTGTGTTGTTCACTAGTTACATGTGTGTGTTGTTCACTAGTTACAGGTGTGTGTTGTTCACTAGTTACATGTGTGTTGTTCACTAGTTACAGGTGTGTTGTTCACTAGTTACAGGTGTGTGTTGTTCACTAGTTACAGGTGTGTTGTTCACTAGTTACATGTGTGTGTTGTTCACTAGTTACAGGTGTGTTGTTCACTAGTGACAGGTGTGTTGTTCACTAGTTACAGGTGTGTGTTGTTCACTAGTTACAGGTGTGTGTTGTTCACTAGTTACAGGTGTGTGTTGTTCACTAGTTACAGGTGTGTGTTGTTCACTAGTTACAGCTGTGTGTTGTTCACTAGTTACAGATGTGTTGTTCACTAGTTACAGGTGTGTGTTGTTCACTAGTTACAGGTGTGTGTTGTTCACTAGTTACCGGTGTGTTGTTCACTAGTTACAGGTGTGTGTTCTTCACTAGTTACAGGTGTGTTGTTCACTAGTTACAGGTGTGTGTTGTTCACTAGTTACAGGTGTGTGTTGTTCACTAGTTACAGGTGTGTTGTTCACTAGTTACAGGTGTGTGTTGTTCACTAGTTACAGGTGTGTGTTGTTCACTAGTTACAGGTGTGTGTTGTTCACTAGTTAAAGGTGTGTGTGTGTTGTTCACTAGTTACATGTGTGTTTTGTTCACTAGTTACAGGTGTGTGTTGTTCACTAGTTACAGGTGTGTGTTGTTCACTAGTTACAGGTGTGTGTTGTTCACTAGTTACCGGTGTGTTGTTCACTAGTTACAGGTGTGTGTTATTCACTAGTTACAGGTGTGTTGTTCACTAGTTACAGGTGTGTGTTGTTCACTAGTTACATGTGTGTGTTGTTCACTAGTTACAGGTGTGTTGTTCACTAGTTACAGGTGTGTGTTGTTCACTAGTTACAGGTGTGTGTTGTTCACTAGTTACAGGTGTGTGTTGTTCACTAGTTAAAGGTGTGAGTTGTTCACTAGTTACAGGTGTGGTTTGTTCACTAGTTACAGGTGTGTTGTTCACTAGTTACAGGTGTGTGGTGTTCACTAGTTACAGGTGTGTGTTGTTCACTAGTTACAGGTGTGTGTTGTTCACTAGTTACAGGTGTGTGTTGTTCACTAGTTACATGTGTGTTTTGTTCACTAGTTACAGGTGTGTGTTGTTCACTAGTTACAGGTGTGTGTTGTTCACTAGTTACAGATGTGTGTTGTTCACTAGTTACAGCTGTGTGTTGTTCACTAGTTACAGGTGTGTTGTTCACTAGTTGCAGCTGTGTGTTGTTCACTAGTTACAGCTGTGTGTTATTCACTAGTTACAGGTGTGTTGTTCACTAGTTACAGGTGTGTGTTGTTCACTAGTTACAGGTGTGTTTTGTTCACTAGTTACATGTGTGTGTGTTGTTCACTAGTTACAGCTGTGTGTTGTTCACTAGTTACAGCTGTGTGTTGTTCACTAGTTGCAGGTGTGTGTTGTTCACTAGTTACAGGTGTGTGTTGTTCACTAGTTACAGCTGTGTGTTGTTCACTAGTTACAGGTGTGGTTTGTTCACTAGTTGCAGGTGTGTGTTGTTCACTAGTTACAGATGTGTGTTGTTCACTAGTTACAGCTGTGTGTTGTTCACTAGTTACAGCTGTGTGTTGTTCACTAGTTACAGATGTGTGTTGTTCACTAGTTACAGGTGTGTGTTGTTCACAAGTTACAGGTGTGTGTTGTTCACTAGTTACAGGTGTGTTGTTCACTAGTTACAGGTGTGTGCTGTTCACTAGTTACAGGTGTGTGTTGTTCACTAGTTACATGTGTGCTGTTCACTAGTCACAGGTGTGTGTTGTTCACTAGTTACAGGTGTGTGTTGTTCACTAGTTACAGGTGTGTGTTGTTCACTAGTTACAGGTGTGTGTTGTTCACTAGTTACAGGTGTGTGTTGTTCACTAGTTAGAGGTGTGTGTTGTTCACTAGTTACAGGTGTGTTTTGTTCACTAGTTACAGGTGTGTGTTGTTCACTAGTTACAGGTGTGTGTTGTTCACTAGTTACAGGTGTGTGTTGTTCACTACAGGTGTGTGTTGTTCACTACAGGTGTGTGTTGTTCACTAGTTACAGGTGTGTGTTGTTCACTAGTTAGAGGTGTGTGTTGTTCACTAGTTACAGGTGTGTTTTGTTCACTAGTTACAGGTGTGTGTTGTTCACTAGTTACAGGTATGTTTTGTTCACTAGTTACAGGTGTGTGTTGTTCACTAGTTACAGGTGTGTGTTGTTCACTAGTTACAGGTGTGTGTTGTTCACTAGTTACAGGTGTGTTGTTCACTAGTTACAGGTGTGTGTTGTTCACTAGTTACAGGTGTGTGTTGTTCACTAGTTATAGCTGTGTTGTTCACTAGTTACAGGTGTGTTGTTCACTAGTTACATGTGTGTGTTGTTCACTAGTTACAGGTGTGTGTTGTTCACTAGTTACAGGTGTGTGTTGTTCACTAGTTACTGGTGTGTGTTCTTCACTAGTTACCGGTGTGTTGTTCACTAGTTACAGGTGTGTGTTGTTCACTAGTTACAGCTGTGTGTGGTGTTCACTAGTTACAGGTGTGTGTTGTTCACTAGTTACAGGTGTGTGTTGTTCACTACTTAAAGGTGTGAGTTGTTCACTAGTTACAGGTGTGGTTTGTTCACTAGTTACAGGTGTGTTTTGTTCACTAGTTACATGTGTGTGTTGTTCACTAGTTACAGCTGTGTGTGGTGTTCACTAGTTACAGGTGTGTGTTGTTCACTAGTTACAGGTGTGTGTTGTTCACTAGTTAAAGGTGTGAGTTGTTCACTAGTTACAGGTGTGGTTTGTTCACTAGTTACAGGTGTGTGTTGTTCACTAGTTACAGGTGTGTGTTGTTCACTAGTTACAGGTGTGTTGTTCACTAGTTACAGGTGTGTGTTGTTCACTAGTTACAGGTGTGTGTTGTTCACTAGTTATAGCTGTGTTGTTCACTAGTTACAGGTGTGTTGTTCACTAGTTACATGTGTGTGTTGTTCACTAGTTACATGTGTGTGTTGTTCACTAGTTACAGGTGTGTGTTGTTCACTAGTTACTGGTGTGTGTTCTTCACTAGTTACCGGTGTGTTGTTCACTAGTTACAGGTGTGTGTTGTTCACTAGTTACAGCTGTGTGTGGTGTTCACTAGTTACAGGTGTGTGTTGTTCACTAGTTACAGGTGTGTGTTGTTCACTACTTAAAGGTGTGAGTTGTTCACTAGTTACAGGTGTGGTTTGTTCACTAGTTACAGGTGTGTTTTGTTCACTAGTTACATGTGTGTGTTGTTCACTAGTTACAGCTGTGTGTGGTGTTCACTAGTTACAGGTGTGTGTTGTTCACTAGTTACAGGTGTGTGTTGTTCACTAGTTAAAGGTGTGAGTTGTTCACTAGTTACAGGTGTGGTTTGTTCACTAGTTACAGGTGTGTGTTGTTCACTAGTTACAGGTGTGTTTTGTTCACTAGTTACATGTGTGTGTTGTTCACTAGTTACAGCTGTGTGTTGTTCACTAGTTACAGATGTGTGTTGTTCACTAGTTACAGGTGTGTGTTGTTCACAAGTTACAGGTGTGTGTTGTTCACTAGTTACAGGTGTGTTGTTCACTAGTTACAGGTGTGTGCTGTTCACTAGTTACATGTGTGTGTTGTTCACTAGTTACAGATGTGTTGTTCACTAGTTACAGGTGTGTGTTGTTCACTAGTTACAGGTGTGTGTTGTTCACTAGTTACAGGTGTGTGTTGTTCACTAGTTACAGGTGTGTGTTGTTCACTAGTTACATGTGTGTGTTGTTCACTAGTTACAGCTGTATTGTTCACTAGTTACATGTGTGTGTTGTTCACTAGTTACAGTTGTGTGTTGTTCACTAGTTACAGGTGTGTGTTGTTCACTAGTTACAGGTGTGTGTTGTTCACTAGTTACAGGTGTGTGTTGTTCACTACTTAAAGGTGTGAGTTGTTCACTAGTTACAGGTGTGGTTTGTTCACTAGTTACAGGTGTGTTTTGTTCACTAGTTACATGTGTGTGTTGTTCACTAGTTACAGCTGTGTGTGGTGTTCACTAGTTACAGGTGTGTGTTGTTCACTAGTTACAGGTGTGTGTTGTTCACTAGTTAAAGGTGTGAGTTGTTCACTAGTTACAGGTGTGGTTTGTTCACTAGTTACAGGTGTGTGTTGTTCACTAGTTACAGGTGTGTTTTGTTCACTAGTTACATGTGTGTGTTGTTCACTAGTTACAGCTGTGTGTTGTTCACTAGTTACAGCTGTGTGTTGTTCACTAGTTACAGGTGTGTGTTGTTCACTAGTTACAGGTGTGTGTTGTTCACTAGTTACAGCTGTGTGTTGTTCACTAGTTACAGGTGTGGTTTGTTCACTAGTTGCAGGTGTGTGTTGTTCACTAGTTACAGATGTGTGTTGTTCACTAGTTACAGCTGTGTGTTGTTCACTAGTTACAGCTGTGTGTTGTTCACTAGTTACAGATGTGTGTTGTTCACTAGTTACAGGTGTGTGTTGTTCACAAGTTACAGGTGTGTGTTGTTCACTAGTTACAGGTGTGTTGTTCACTAGTTACAGGTGTGTGCTGTTCACTAGTTACATGTGTGTGTTGTTCACTAGTTACAGATGTGTTGTTCACTAGTTACAGGTGTGTGTTGTTCACTAGTTACAGGTGTGTGTTGTTCACTAGTTACAGGTGTGTGTTGTTCACTAGTTACAGGTGTGTGTTGTTCACTAGTTACATGTGTGTGTTGTTCACTAGTTACAGCTGTATTGTTCACTAGTTACATGTGTGTGTTGTTCACTAGTTACAGTTGTGTGTTGTTCACTAGTTACAGGTGTGTGTTGTTCACTAGTTACAGGTGTGTGTTGTTCACTAGTTACAGGTGTGTGTTGTTCACTAGTTGCAGGTGTGTGTTGTTCACTAGTTACAGGTGTGTTGTTCACTAGTTACAGGTGTGTTGTTCACTAGTTACAGGTGTGTTGTTCACTAGTTACAGGTGTGTGTTGTTCACTAGTTACAGGTGTGTGTTGTTCACTAGTTACAGGTGTGTGTTGTTCACTAGTTACATGTGTGTGTTGTTCACCAGTTACATGTGTGTGTTGTTCACTAGTTACATGTGTGTGTTGTTCACTAGTTACAGGTGTGTTGTTCACTAGTTACAGGTGTGTTGTTCACTAGTTACAGGTGCGTTGTAATAGTTACAGGTGTGTTGTTCACTAGTTACAGGTGTGTGTTGTTCACTAGTTACAGGTGTGCTGTTCACTAGTTACAGGTGTGTTGTTCACTAGTTACAGGTGTGTTGTTCACTAGTTACATGTGTGTGTTGTTGTGGACTTCAGGAGGTCGGGGGTCAAGGACTACAGCCCCCTCAGCATCGACGGGGCACCGGTTGAGAGAGTCAACAGCTTCAAGTACCTCGGGGCCTACATATCCGAGGACTTGACATGGACCACACACATTAACAGTGTTGTGAAGAAGGCACGACAACGCCTCTACTTCCTCAGGCGCCTAAGGAAGTTCCAAGTCAGCCAGAAGATCCTTAAGAACTTCTACTCATGTACAATAGAGAGCATATTGACCGGCAACATCACCTCCTGGTTTGGGAATAGCACTGCACAAGACCAAAGCAGACTACAAAGAGTGACACGTTCAGCCGAACGCACAATTGGAGGGGGGCTCCCCACCCTCCAGAACATTTACTACAAGCGTTGCAAGGGCAAGGCTAAGAGAATCATTAAAGACTCCAGTCACCCGAACAACTGCCTCTTTGAACTGCTGCGGTCAGGCAAGCGATACCGGAGTCTCAAGGCAAGCACAGAAAGACTCAGAAGAAGCTTCTATCCCCAGGCCATCAGGCTGCTAAACGAACAATGAATGAACACTACACAACAACAACCACCAAACGCACATAGCACACACATCCACACGCACACACCCACTTTAAACAAACACACTGTAGCACCCACTCCACACACTTTATAGCACACACCCACTTTAAACAAACACACTGTAGCACCCACTCCCCACACTTTATATTTATATTTATGGATGAAGGATTGCACTACAACTCGTACACCTTACTGTAAATTGTACCTAAAATTGTACCTCATCCCATTTCTGCTTTGCACTAGATAGTACTGTACATTAGTACACTGCATAGTATTGTGTATTGTATATTATATGGTAACTCAGAACATTGTACATATGTCTATACCGAACACTGTGACCTCATTTTCTTCTTCTAAATTCATGCTATATTATGGTATTATGTTATTTGATACTATCTTGTCTAGCACAGTCTCTGGAGCGTAACAGTAAGAAGCATTTTGTATGAAAGTATTCTGTACTTCTGTATGACAACTATTAAAGAACTTGAACTTGACTTGTTCACTAGTTACAGGTGTGTTGTTCACTAGTTACAGGTGTGTGTTGTTCACTAGTTACATGTGTGTTGTTCACTACAGGTGTGTGTTGTTCACTAGTTACAGGTGTGTGTTGTTCACTAGTTACAGGTGTGTGTTGTTCACTAGTTACAGCTGTGTTGTTCACTAGTTATAGCTGTGTGTTGTTCACTAGTTACAGGTGTGTTGTTCACTAGTTACAGCTGTGTGTTGTTCACTAGTTACAGCTGTGTGTTATTCACTAGTTACATGTGTGTTGTTCACTAGTTACAGGTGTGTGTTGTTCACTAGTTACAGGTGTGTTTTGTTCACTAGTTACAGGTGTGTTGTTCACTAGTTACAGGTGTGTGTTGTTCACTAGTTACAGGTGTGTTGTTCACTACATGTGTGTGTTGTTCACTAGTTACAGGTGTGTGTTGTTCACTAGTTACAGGTGTGTGTTGTTCACTAGTTACAGCTGTGTTGTTCACTAGTTATAGCTGTGTGTTGTTCACTAGTTACAGGTGTGTTGTTCACTAGTTACAGCTGTGTGTTGTTCACTAGTTACAGCTGTGTGTTATTCACTAGTTACAGGTGTGTTGTTCACTAGTTACAGGTGTGTGTTGTTCACTAGTTACAGGTGTGTTTTGTTCACTAGTTACAGGTGTGTGTTGTTCACTAGTTACAGCTGTGTGTTGTTCACTAGTTACAGGTGTGTTGTTCACTAGTTACAGCTGTGTGTTGTTCACTAGTTACAGGTGTGTTGTTCACTAGTTACAGATCTGTGTTGTTCACTAGTTACAGATGTGTGTTGTTCACTAGTTACAGGTGTGTTGTTCACTAGTTACAGCTGTGTGTTGTTCACTAGTTACAGCTGTGTGTTATTCACTAGTTACAGGTGTGTTGTTCACTAGTTACAGATGTGTGTTGTTCACTAGTTACAGGTGTGTGTTGTTCACTAGTTACAGCTGTGTGTTGTTCACTAGTTACAGGTGTGTGTTGTTCACTAGTTACAGATGTGTGTTGTTCACTAGCAGCTGTGTGTTGTTCACTAGTTACATCTGTGTGTTGTTCACTAGTTACATATGTGTGTTGTTCACTAGTTACAGGTGTGTGTTGTTCACTAGTTACAGGTGTGTTGTTCACTAGTTACAGGTGTGTGCTGTTCACTAGTTACAGGTGTGTGTTGTTCACTAGTTACAGGTGTGTGTTGTTCACTAGTTACAGGTGTGTGTTGTTCACTAGTTACAGGTGTGTTCTGTTCACTAGTTACAGGTGTGTTTTGTTCACTAGTTACATGTGTGTGTTGTTCACTAGTTACATGTGTGTTGTTCACTAGTTACAGGTGTGCTGTTCACTAGTTACAGGTGTGTTGTTCACTAGTTACAGGTGTGTTGTTCACTAGTTACAGGTGTGTGTGTGGTTCACTAGTTACAGGTGTGTTGTTCACTAGTTACAGGTGTGTGTTGTTCACTAGTTACAGGTGTGTGTTGTTCACTAGTTACAGGTGTGTGTGGTGTTCACTAGTTACAGGTGTGTGTTGTTCACTAGTTACAGGTGTGTGTTGTTCACTAGTTACAGGTGTGTGTTGTTCACTAGTTACAGGTGTGTGTTGTTCACTAGTTAAAGGTGTGGTTTGTTCACTAGTTACAGGTGTGTTGTTCACTAGTTACATGTGTGTTGTTCACTAGTTACAGGTGTGTGTTGTTCACTAGTTACAGGTGTGTGTTGTTCACTAGTTACAGGTGTGTGTTGTTCACTAGTTACAGGTGTGTGTTGTTCACTAGTTACATGTGTGTTTTGTTCACTAGTTACAGGTGTGTGTTGTTCACTAGTTACAGGTGTGTGTTGTTCACTAGTTACAGGTGTGTGTTGTTCACTAGTTACAGCTGTGTGTTGTTCACTAGTTACATGTGTGTGTTGTTCACTAGTTACAGGTGTGTGTTGTTCACTAGTTACAGGTGTGTGTTGTTCACTAGTTACAGGTGTGTTGTTCACTAGTTACATGTGTGTGTTGTTCACTAGTTACAGGTGTGTTGTTCACTAGTGACAGGTGTGTTGTTCACTAGTTACAGGTGTGTGTTGTTCACTAGTTACAGGTGTGTGTTGTTCACTAGTTACAGGTGTGTGTTGTTCACTAGTTACAGGTGTGGTTTGTTCACTAGTTACAGGTGTGTTTTGTTCACTAGTTACATGTGTGTGTTGTTCACTAGTTACAGCTGTGTGTGGTGTTCACTAGTTACAGGTGTGTGTTGTTCACTAGTTACAGGTGTGTGTTGTTCACTAGTTAAAGGTGTGAGTTGTTCACTAGTTACAGGTGTGGTTTGTTCACTAGTTACAGGTGTGTGTTGTTCACTAGTTACAGGTGTGTTTTGTTCACTAGTTACATGTGTGTGTTGTTCACTAGTTACAGCTGTGTGTTGTTCACTAGTTACAGATGTGTGTTGTTCACTAGTTACAGGTGTGTGTTGTTCACAAGTTACAGGTGTGTGTTGTTCACTAGTTACAGGTGTGTTGTTCACTAGTTACAGGTGTGTGCTGTTCACTAGTTACATGTGTGTGTTGTTCACTAGTTACAGATGTGTTGTTCACTAGTTACAGGTGTGTGTTGTTCACTAGTTACAGGTGTGTGTTGTTCACTAGTTACAGGTGTGTGTTGTTCACTAGTTACAGGTGTGTGTTGTTCACTAGTTACATGTGTGTGTTGTTCACTAGTTACAGCTGTATTGTTCACTAGTTACATGTGTGTGTTGTTCACTAGTTACAGTTGTGTGTTGTTCACTAGTTACAGGTGTGTGTTGTTCACTAGTTACAGGTGTGTGTTGTTCACTAGTTACAGGTGTGTGTTGTTCACTACTTAAAGGTGTGAGTTGTTCACTAGTTACAGGTGTGGTTTGTTCACTAGTTACAGGTGTGTTTTGTTCACTAGTTACATGTGTGTGTTGTTCACTAGTTACAGCTGTGTGTGGTGTTCACTAGTTACAGGTGTGTGTTGTTCACTAGTTACAGGTGTGTGTTGTTCACTAGTTAAAGGTGTGAGTTGTTCACTAGTTACAGGTGTGGTTTGTTCACTAGTTACAGGTGTGTGTTGTTCACTAGTTACAGGTGTGTTTTGTTCACTAGTTACATGTGTGTGTTGTTCACTAGTTACAGCTGTGTGTTGTTCACTAGTTACAGCTGTGTGTTGTTCACTAGTTACAGGTGTGTGTTGTTCACTAGTTACAGGTGTGTGTTGTTCACTAGTTACAGCTGTGTGTTGTTCACTAGTTACAGGTGTGGTTTGTTCACTAGTTGCAGGTGTGTGTTGTTCACTAGTTACAGATGTGTGTTGTTCACTAGTTACAGCTGTGTGTTGTTCACTAGTTACAGCTGTGTGTTGTTCACTAGTTACAGATGTGTGTTGTTCACTAGTTACAGGTGTGTGTTGTTCACAAGTTACAGGTGTGTGTTGTTCACTAGTTACAGGTGTGTTGTTCACTAGTTACAGGTGTGTGCTGTTCACTAGTTACATGTGTGTGTTGTTCACTAGTTACAGATGTGTTGTTCACTAGTTACAGGTGTGTGTTGTTCACTAGTTACAGGTGTGTGTTGTTCACTAGTTACAGGTGTGTGTTGTTCACTAGTTACAGGTGTGTGTTGTTCACTAGTTACATGTGTGTGTTGTTCACTAGTTACAGCTGTATTGTTCACTAGTTACATGTGTGTGTTGTTCACTAGTTACAGTTGTGTGTTGTTCACTAGTTACAGGTGTGTGTTGTTCACTAGTTACAGGTGTGTGTTGTTCACTAGTTACAGGTGTGTGTTGTTCACTAGTTGCAGGTGTGTGTTGTTCACTAGTTACAGGTGTGTTGTTCACTAGTTACAGGTGTGTTGTTCACTAGTTACAGGTGTGTTGTTCACTAGTTACAGGTGTGTGTTGTTCACTAGTTACAGGTGTGTGTTGTTCACTAGTTACAGGTGTGTGTTGTTCACTAGTTACATGTGTGTGTTGTTCACCAGTTACATGTGTGTGTTGTTCACTAGTTACATGTGTGTGTTGTTCACTAGTTACAGGTGTGTTGTTCACTAGTTACAGGTGTGTTGTTCACTAGTTACAGGTGCGTTGTAATAGTTACAGGTGTGTTGTTCACTAGTTACAGGTGTGTGTTGTTCACTAGTTACAGGTGTGCTGTTCACTAGTTACAGGTGTGTTGTTCACTAGTTACAGGTGTGCTGTTCACTAGTTACAGGTGTGTGCTGTTCACTAGTTACAGGTGTGTGTTGTTCACTACAGGTGTGTGTTGTTCACTAGTTACAGGTGTGTGTTGTTCACTAGTTACAGGTGTGTGTTGTTCACTAGTTACAGGTGTGTTCTGTTCACTAGTTACAGGTGTGTTTTGTTCACTAGTTACATGTGTGTGTTGTTCACTAGTTACATGTGTGTTGTTCACTAGTTACAGGTGTGCTGTTCACTAGTTACAGGTGTGTTGTTCACTAGTTACAGGTGTGTTGTTCACTAGTTACAGGTGTGTGTGTGGTTCACTAGTTACAGGTGTGTTGTTCACTAGTTACAGGTGTGTGTTGTTCACTAGTTACAGGTGTGTGTTGTTCACTAGTTACAGGTGTGTGTGGTGTTCACTAGTTACAGGTGTGTGTTGTTCACTAGTTACAGGTGTGTGTTGTTCACTAGTTACAGGTGTGTGTTGTTCACTAGTTACAGGTGTGTGTTGTTCACTAGTTAAAGGTGTGGTTTGTTCACTAGTTACAGGTGTGTTGTTCACTAGTTACATGTGTGTTGTTCACTAGTTACAGGTGTGTGTTGTTCACTAGTTACAGGTGTGTGTTGTTCACTAGTTACAGGTGTGTGTTGTTCACTAGTTACAGGTGTGTGTTGTTCACTAGTTACATGTGTGTTTTGTTCACTAGTTACAGGTGTGTGTTGTTCACTAGTTACAGGTGTGTGTTGTTCACTAGTTACAGGTGTGTGTTGTTCACTAGTTACAGCTGTGTGTTGTTCACTAGTTACATGTGTGTGTTGTTCACTAGTTACAGGTGTGTGTTGTTCACTAGTTACATGTGTGTTGTTCACTAGTTACAGGTGTGTTGTTCACTAGTTACAGGTGTGTGTTGTTCACTAGTTACAGGTGTGTTGTTCACTAGTTACATGTGTGTGTTGTTCACTAGTTACAGGTGTGTTGTTCACTAGTGACAGGTGTGTTGTTCACTAGTTACAGGTGTGTGTTGTTCACTAGTTACAGGTGTGTGTTGTTCACTAGTTACAGGTGTGTGTTGTTCACTAGTTACAGGTGTGGTTTGTTCACTAGTTACAGGTGTGTTTTGTTCACTAGTTACATGTGTGTGTTGTTCACTAGTTACAGCTGTGTGTGGTGTTCACTAGTTACAGGTGTGTGTTGTTCACTAGTTACAGGTGTGTGTTGTTCACTAGTTAAAGGTGTGAGTTGTTCACTAGTTACAGGTGTGGTTTGTTCACTAGTTACAGGTGTGTGTTGTTCACTAGTTACAGGTGTGTTTTGTTCACTAGTTACATGTGTGTGTTGTTCACTAGTTACAGCTGTGTGTTGTTCACTAGTTACAGATGTGTGTTGTTCACTAGTTACAGGTGTGTGTTGTTCACAAGTTACAGGTGTGTGTTGTTCACTAGTTACAGGTGTGTTGTTCACTAGTTACAGGTGTGTGCTGTTCACTAGTTACATGTGTGTGTTGTTCACTAGTTACAGATGTGTTGTTCACTAGTTACAGGTGTGTGTTGTTCACTAGTTACAGGTGTGTGTTGTTCACTAGTTACAGGTGTGTGTTGTTCACTAGTTACAGGTGTGTGTTGTTCACTAGTTACATGTGTGTGTTGTTCACTAGTTACAGCTGTATTGTTCACTAGTTACATGTGTGTGTTGTTCACTAGTTACAGTTGTGTGTTGTTCACTAGTTACAGGTGTGTGTTGTTCACTAGTTACAGGTGTGTGTTGTTCACTAGTTACAGGTGTGTGTTGTTCACTACTTAAAGGTGTGAGTTGTTCACTAGTTACAGGTGTGGTTTGTTCACTAGTTACAGGTGTGTTTTGTTCACTAGTTACATGTGTGTGTTGTTCACTAGTTACAGCTGTGTGTGGTGTTCACTAGTTACAGGTGTGTGTTGTTCACTAGTTACAGGTGTGTGTTGTTCACTAGTTAAAGGTGTGAGTTGTTCACTAGTTACAGGTGTGGTTTGTTCACTAGTTACAGGTGTGTGTTGTTCACTAGTTACAGGTGTGTTTTGTTCACTAGTTACATGTGTGTGTTGTTCACTAGTTACAGCTGTGTGTTGTTCACTAGTTACAGCTGTGTGTTGTTCACTAGTTACAGGTGTGTGTTGTTCACTAGTTACAGGTGTGTGTTGTTCACTAGTTACAGCTGTGTGTTGTTCACTAGTTACAGGTGTGGTTTGTTCACTAGTTGCAGGTGTGTGTTGTTCACTAGTTACAGATGTGTGTTGTTCACTAGTTACAGCTGTGTGTTGTTCACTAGTTACAGCTGTGTGTTGTTCACTAGTTACAGATGTGTGTTGTTCACTAGTTACAGGTGTGTGTTGTTCACAAGTTACAGGTGTGTGTTGTTCACTAGTTACAGGTGTGTTGTTCACTAGTTACAGGTGTGTGCTGTTCACTAGTTACATGTGTGTGTTGTTCACTAGTTACAGATGTGTTGTTCACTAGTTACAGGTGTGTGTTGTTCACTAGTTACAGGTGTGTGTTGTTCACTAGTTACAGGTGTGTGTTGTTCACTAGTTACAGGTGTGTGTTGTTCACTAGTTACATGTGTGTGTTGTTCACTAGTTACAGCTGTATTGTTCACTAGTTACATGTGTGTGTTGTTCACTAGTTACAGTTGTGTGTTGTTCACTAGTTACAGGTGTGTGTTGTTCACTAGTTACAGGTGTGTGTTGTTCACTAGTTACAGGTGTGTGTTGTTCACTAGTTGCAGGTGTGTGTTGTTCACTAGTTACAGGTGTGTTGTTCACTAGTTACAGGTGTGTTGTTCACTAGTTACAGGTGTGTTGTTCACTAGTTACAGGTGTGTGTTGTTCACTAGTTACAGGTGTGTGTTGTTCACTAGTTACAGGTGTGTGTTGTTCACTAGTTACATGTGTGTGTTGTTCACCAGTTACATGTGTGTGTTGTTCACTAGTTACATGTGTGTGTTGTTCACTAGTTACAGGTGTGTTGTTCACTAGTTACAGGTGTGTTGTTCACTAGTTACAGGTGCGTTGTAATAGTTACAGGTGTGTTGTTCACTAGTTACAGGTGTGTGTTGTTCACTAGTTACAGGTGTGCTGTTCACTAGTTACAGGTGTGTTGTTCACTAGTTACAGGTGTGTTGTTCACTAGTTACATGTGTGTGTTGTTGTGGACTTCAGGAGGTCGGGGGTCAAGGACTACAGCCCCCTCAGCATCGACGGGGCACCGGTTGAGAGAGTCAACAGCTTCAAGTACCTCGGGGCCTACATATCCGAGGACTTGACATGGACCACACACATTAACAGTGTTGTGAAGAAGGCACGACAACGCCTCTACTTCCTCAGGCGCCTAAGGAAGTTCCAAGTCAGCCAGAAGATCCTTAAGAACTTCTACTCATGTACAATAGAGAGCATATTGACCGGCAACATCACCTCCTGGTTTGGGAATAGCACTGCACAAGACCAAAGCAGACTACAAAGAGTGACACGTTCAGCCGAACGCACAATTGGAGGGGGGCTCCCCACCCTCCAGAACATTTACTACAAGCGTTGCAAGGGCAAGGCTAAGAGAATCATTAAAGACTCCAGTCACCCGAACAACTGCCTCTTTGAACTGCTGCGGTCAGGCAAGCGATACCGGAGTCTCAAGGCAAGCACAGAAAGACTCAGAAGAAGCTTCTATCCCCAGGCCATCAGGCTGCTAAACGAACAATGAATGAACACTACACAACAACAACCACCAAACGCACATAGCACACACATCCACACGCACACACCCACTTTAAACAAACACACTGTAGCACCCACTCCACACACTTTATAGCACACACCCACTTTAAACAAACACACTGTAGCACCCACTCCCCACACTTTATATTTATATTTATGGATGAAGGATTGCACTACAACTCGTACACCTTACTGTAAATTGTACCTAAAATTGTACCTCATCCCATTTCTGCTTTGCACTAGATAGTACTGTACATTAGTACACTGCATAGTATTGTGTATTGTATATTATATGGTAACTCAGAACATTGTACATATGTCTATACCGAACACTGTGACCTCATTTTCTTCTTCTAAATTCATGCTATATTATGGTATTATGTTATTTGATACTATCTTGTCTAGCACAGTCTCTGGAGCGTAACAGTAAGAAGCATTTTGTATGAAAGTATTCTGTACTTCTGTATGACAACTATTAAAGAACTTGAACTTGACTTGTTCACTAGTTACAGGTGTGTTGTTCACTAGTTACAGGTGTGTGTTGTTCACTAGTTACAGGTGTGTTGTTCACTACAGGTGTGTGTTGTTCACTAGTTACAGGTGTGTGTTGTTCACTAGTTACAGGTGTGTGTTGTTCACTAGTTACAGCTGTGTTGTTCACTAGTTATAGCTGTGTGTTGTTCACTAGTTACAGGTGTGTTGTTCACTAGTTACAGCTGTGTGTTGTTCACTAGTTACAGCTGTGTGTTATTCACTAGTTACATGTGTGTTGTTCACTAGTTACAGGTGTGTGTTGTTCACTAGTTACAGGTGTGTTTTGTTCACTAGTTACAGGTGTGTTGTTCACTAGTTACAGGTGTGTGTTGTTCACTAGTTACAGGTGTGTTGTTCACTACATGTGTGTGTTGTTCACTAGTTACAGGTGTGTGTTGTTCACTAGTTACAGGTGTGTGTTGTTCACTAGTTACAGCTGTGTTGTTCACTAGTTATAGCTGTGTGTTGTTCACTAGTTACAGGTGTGTTGTTCACTAGTTACAGCTGTGTGTTGTTCACTAGTTACAGCTGTGTGTTATTCACTAGTTACAGGTGTGTTGTTCACTAGTTACAGGTGTGTGTTGTTCACTAGTTACAGGTGTGTTTTGTTCACTAGTTACAGGTGTGTGTTGTTCACTAGTTACAGCTGTGTGTTGTTCACTAGTTACAGGTGTGTTGTTCACTAGTTACAGCTGTGTGTTGTTCACTAGTTACAGGTGTGTTGTTCACTAGTTACAGATCTGTGTTGTTCACTAGTTACAGATGTGTGTTGTTCACTAGTTACAGGTGTGTTGTTCACTAGTTACAGCTGTGTGTTGTTCACTAGTTACAGCTGTGTGTTATTCACTAGTTACAGGTGTGTTGTTCACTAGTTACAGATGTGTGTTGTTCACTAGTTACAGGTGTGTGTTGTTCACTAGTTACAGCTGTGTGTTGTTCACTAGTTACAGGTGTGTGTTGTTCACTAGTTACAGATGTGTGTTGTTCACTAGCAGCTGTGTGTTGTTCACTAGTTACATCTGTGTGTTGTTCACTAGTTACATATGTGTGTTGTTCACTAGTTACAGGTGTGTGTTGTTCACTAGTTACAGGTGTGTTGTTCACTAGTTACAGGTGTGTGCTGTTCACTAGTTACAGGTGTGTGTTGTTCACTAGTTACAGGTGTGTGTTGTTCACTAGTTACAGGTGTGTGTTGTTCACTAGTTACAGGTGTGTGCTGTTCACTAGTTACAGGTGTGTGTTGTTCACTAGTTACAGGTGTGTGTTGTTCACTAGTTACAGGTGTGTGCTGTTCACTAGTTACAGGTGTGTGTTGTTCACTACAGGTGTGTGTTGTTCACTAGTTACAGGTGTGTGTTGTTCACTAGTTACAGGTGTGTGTTGTTCACTAGTTACAGGTGTGTTCTGTTCACTAGTTACAGGTGTGTTTTGTTCACTAGTTACATGTGTGTGTTGTTCACTAGTTACATGTGTGTTGTTCACTAGTTACAGGTGTGCTGTTCACTAGTTACAGGTGTGTTGTTCACTAGTTACAGGTGTGTTGTTCACTAGTTACAGGTGTGTGTGTGGTTCACTAGTTACAGGTGTGTTGTTCACTAGTTACAGGTGTGTGTTGTTCACTAGTTACAGGTGTGTGTTGTTCACTAGTTACAGGTGTGTGTGGTGTTCACTAGTTACAGGTGTGTGTTGTTCACTAGTTACAGGTGTGTGTTGTTCACTAGTTACAGGTGTGTGTTGTTCACTAGTTACAGGTGTGTGTTGTTCACTAGTTAAAGGTGTGGTTTGTTCACTAGTTACAGGTGTGTTGTTCACTAGTTACATGTGTGTTGTTCACTAGTTACAGGTGTGTGTTGTTCACTAGTTACAGGTGTGTGTTGTTCACTAGTTACAGGTGTGTGTTGTTCACTAGTTACAGGTGTGTGTTGTTCACTAGTTACATGTGTGTTTTGTTCACTAGTTACAGGGGTGTGTTGTTCACTAGTTACAGGTGTGTGTTGTTCACTAGTTACAGGTGTGTGTTGTTCACTAGTTACAGCTGTGTGTTGTTCACTAGTTACATGTGTGTGTTGTTCACTAGTTACAGGTGTGTGTTGTTCACTAGTTACATGTGTGTTGTTCACTAGTTACAGGTGTGTTGTTCACTAGTTACAGGTGTGTGTTGTTCACTAGTTACAGGTGTGTTGTTCACTAGTTACATGTGTGTGTTGTTCACTAGTTACAGGTGTGTTGTTCACTAGTGACAGGTGTGTTGTTCACTAGTTACAGGTGTGTGTTGTTCACTAGTTACAGGTGTGTGTTGTTCACTAGTTACAGGTGTGTGTTGTTCACTAGTTACAGGTGTGTGTTGTTCACTAGTTACAGCTGTGTGTTGTTCACTAGTTACAGATGTGTTGTTCACCAGTTACAGGTGTGTGTTGTTCACTAGTTACAGGTGTGTGTTGTTCACTAGTTACCGGTGTGTTGTTCACTAGTTACAGGTGTGTGTTCTTCACTAGTTACAGGTGTGTTGTTCACTAGTTACAGGTGTGTGTTGTTCACTAGTTACAGGTGTGTGTTGTTCACTAGTTACAGGTGTGTTGTTCACTAGTTACAGGTGTGTGTTGTTCACTAGTTACAGGTGTGTGTTGTTCACTAGTTACAGGTGTGTGTTGTTCACTAGTTAAAGGTGTGTGTGTGTTGTTCACTAGTTACATGTGTGTTTTGTTCACTAGTTACAGGTGTGTGTTGTTCACTAGTTACAGGTGTGTGTTGTTCACTAGTTACAGGTGTGTGTTGTTCACTAGTTACCGGTGTGTTGTTCACTAGTTACAGGTGTGTGTTATTCACTAGTTACAGGTGTGTTGTTCACTAGTTACAGGTGTGTGTTGTTCACTAGTTACAGGTGTGTGTTGTTCACTAGTTACAGGTGTGTTGTTCACTAGTTACAGGTGTGTGTTGTTCACTAGTTACAGGTGTGTGTTGTTCACTAGTTACAGGTGTGTGTTGTTCACTAGTTAAAGGTGTGAGTTGTTCACTAGTTACAGGTGTGGTTTGTTCACTAGTTACAGGTGTGTTGTTCACTAGTTACAGGTGTGTGGTGTTCACTAGTTACAGGTGTGTGTTGTTCACTAGTTACAGGTGTGTGTTGTTCACTAGTTACAGGTGTGTGTTGTTCACTAGTTACATGTGTGTTTTGTTCACTAGTTACAGGTGTGTGTTGTTCACTAGTTACAGGTGTGTGTTGTTCACTAGTTACAGATGTGTGTTGTTCACTAGTTACAGCTGTGTGTTGTTCACTAGTTACAGGTGTGTTGTTCACTAGTTGCAGCTGTGTGTTATTCACTAGTTACAGCTGTGTGTTATTCACTAGTTACAGGTGTGTTGTTCACTAGTTACAGGTGTGTGTTGTTCACTAGTTACAGGTGTGTTTTGTTCACTAGTTACATGTGTGTGTGTTGTTCACTAGTTACAGCTGTGTGTTGTTCACTAGTTACAGCTGTGTGTTGTTCACTAGTTGCAGGTGTGTGTTGTTCACTAGTTACAGGTGTGTGTTGTTCACTAGTTACAGCTGTGTGTTGTTCACTAGTTACAGGTGTGGTTTGTTCACTAGTTGCAGGTGTGTGTTGTTCACTAGTTACAGATGTGTGTTGTTCACTAGTTACAGCTGTGTGTTGTTCACTAGTTACAGCTGTGTGTTGTTCACTAGTTACAGATGTGTGTTGTTCACTAGTTACAGGTGTGTGTTGTTCACAAGTTACAGGTGTGTGTTGTTCACTAGTTACAGGTGTGTTGTTCACTAGTTACAGGTGTGTGCTGTTCACTAGTTACAGGTGTGTGTTGTTCACTAGTTACAGGTGTGCTGTTCACTAGTCACAGGTGTGTGTTGTTCACTAGTTACAGGTGTGTGTTGTTCACTAGTTACAGGTGTGTGTTGTTCACTACAGGTGTGTGTTGTTCACTAGTTACAGGTGTGTGTTGTTCACTAGTTAGAGGTGTGTGTTGTTCACTAGTTACAGGTGTGTTTTGTTCACTAGTTACAGGTGTGTGTTGTTCACTAGTTACAGGTGTGTGTTGTTCACTAGTTACAGGTGTGTGTTGTTCACTACAGGTGTGTGTTGTTCACTACAGGTGTGTGTTGTTCACTAGTTACAGGTGTGTGTTGTTCACTAGTTAGAGGTGTGTGTTGTTCACTAGTTACAGGTGTGTTTTGTTCACTAGTTACAGGTGTGTGTTGTTCACTAGTTACAGGTATGTTTTGTTCACTAGTTACAGGTGTGTGTTGTTCACTAGTTACAGGTGTGTGTTGTTCACTAGTTACAGGTGTGTGTTGTTCACTAGTTACAGGTGTGTTGTTCACTAGTTACAGGTGTGTGTTGTTCACTAGTTACAGGTGTGTGTTGTTCACTAGTTATAGCTGTGTTGTTCACTAGTTACAGGTGTGTTGTTCACTAGTTACATGTGTGTGTTGTTCACTAGTTACAGGTGTGTGTTGTTCACTAGTTACAGGTGTGTGTTGTTCACTAGTTACTGGTGTGTGTTCTTCACTAGTTACCGGTGTGTTGTTCACTAGTTACAGGTGTGTGTTGTTCACTAGTTACAGCTGTGTGTGGTGTTCACTAGTTACAGGTGTGTGTTGTTCACTAGTTACAGGTGTGTGTTGTTCACTACTTAAAGGTGTGAGTTGTTCACTAGTTACAGGTGTGGTTTGTTCACTAGTTACAGGTGTGTTTTGTTCACTAGTTACATGTGTGTGTTGTTCACTAGTTACAGCTGTGTGTGGTGTTCACTAGTTACAGGTGTGTGTTGTTCACTAGTTACAGGTGTGTGTTGTTCACTAGTTAAAGGTGTGAGTTGTTCACTAGTTACAGGTGTGGTTTGTTCACTAGTTACAGGTGTGTGTTGTTCACTAGTTACAGGTGTGTGTTGTTCACTAGTTACAGGTGTGTTGTTCACTAGTTACAGGTGTGTGTTGTTCACTAGTTACAGGTGTGTGTTGTTCACTAGTTATAGCTGTGTTGTTCACTAGTTACAGGTGTGTTGTTCACTAGTTACATGTGTGTGTTGTTCACTAGTTACATGTGTGTGTTGTTCACTAGTTACAGGTGTGTGTTGTTCACTAGTTACTGGTGTGTGTTCTTCACTAGTTACCGGTGTGTTGTTCACTAGTTACAGGTGTGTGTTGTTCACTAGTTACAGCTGTGTGTGGTGTTCACTAGTTACAGGTGTGTGTTGTTCACTAGTTACAGGTGTGTGTTGTTCACTACTTAAAGGTGTGAGTTGTTCACTAGTTACAGGTGTGGTTTGTTCACTAGTTACAGGTGTGTTTTGTTCACTAGTTACATGTGTGTGTTGTTCACTAGTTACAGCTGTGTGTGGTGTTCACTAGTTACAGGTGTGTGTTGTTCACTAGTTACAGGTGTGTGTTGTTCACTAGTTAAAGGTGTGAGTTGTTCACTAGTTACAGGTGTGGTTTGTTCACTAGTTACAGGTGTGTGTTGTTCACTAGTTACAGGTGTGTTTTGTTCACTAGTTACATGTGTGTGTTGTTCACTAGTTACAGCTGTGTGTTGTTCACTAGTTACAGATGTGTGTTGTTCACTAGTTACAGGTGTGTGTTGTTCACAAGTTACAGGTGTGTGTTGTTCACTAGTTACAGGTGTGTTGTTCACTAGTTACAGGTGTGTGCTGTTCACTAGTTACATGTGTGTGTTGTTCACTAGTTACAGATGTGTTGTTCACTAGTTACAGGTGTGTGTTGTTCACTAGTTACAGGTGTGTGTTGTTCACTAGTTACAGGTGTGTGTTGTTCACTAGTTACAGGTGTGTGTTGTTCACTAGTTACATGTGTGTGTTGTTCACTAGTTACAGCTGTATTGTTCACTAGTTACATGTGTGTGTTGTTCACTAGTTACAGTTGTGTGTTGTTCACTAGTTACAGGTGTGTGTTGTTCACTAGTTACAGGTGTGTGTTGTTCACTAGTTACAGGTGTGTGTTGTTCACTAGTTGCAGGTGTGTGTTGTTCACTAGTTACAGGTGTGTTGTTCACTAGTTACAGGTGTGTTGTTCACTAGTTACAGGTGTGTTGTTCACTAGTTACAGGTGTGTGTTGTTCACTAGTTACAGGTGTGTGTTGTTCACTAGTTACAGGTGTGTGTTGTTCACTAGTTACATGTGTGTGTTGTTCACCAGTTACATGTGTGTGTTGTTCACTAGTTACATGTGTGTGTTGTTCACTAGTTACAGGTGTGTTGTTCACTAGTTACAGGTGTGTTGTTCACTAGTTACAGGTGCGTTGTAATAGTTACAGGTGTGTTGTTCACTAGTTACAGGTGTGTGTTGTTCACTAGTTACAGGTGTGCTGTTCACTAGTTACAGGTGTGTTGTTCACTAGTTACAGGTGTGTTGTTCACTAGTTACATGTGTGTGTTGTTGTGGACTTCAGGAGGTCGGGGGTCAAGGACTACAGCCCCCTCAGCATCGACGGGGCACCGGTTGAGAGAGTCAACAGCTTCAAGTACCTCGGGGCCTACATATCCGAGGACTTGACATGGACCACACACATTAACAGTGTTGTGAAGAAGGCACGACAACGCCTCTACTTCCTCAGGCGCCTAAGGAAGTTCCAAGTCAGCCAGAAGATCCTTAAGAACTTCTACTCATGTACAATAGAGAGCATATTGACCGGCAACATCACCTCCTGGTTTGGGAATAGCACTGCACAAGACCAAAGCAGACTACAAAGAGTGACACGTTCAGCCGAACGCACAATTGGAGGGGGGCTCCCCACCCTCCAGAACATTTACTACAAGCGTTGCAAGGGCAAGGCTAAGAGAATCATTAAAGACTCCAGTCACCCGAACAACTGCCTCTTTGAACTGCTGCGGTCAGGCAAGCGATACCGGAGTCTCAAGGCAAGCACAGAAAGACTCAGAAGAAGCTTCTATCCCCAGGCCATCAGGCTGCTAAACGAACAATGAATGAACACTACACAACAACAACCACCAAACGCACATAGCACACACATCCACACGCACACACCCACTTTAAACAAACACACTGTAGCACCCACTCCACACACTTTATAGCACACACCCACTTTAAACAAACACACTGTAGCACCCACTCCCCACACTTTATATTTATATTTATGGATGAAGGATTGCACTACAACTCGTACACCTTACTGTAAATTGTACCTAAAATTGTACCTCATCCCATTTCTGCTTTGCACTAGATAGTACTGTACATTAGTACACTGCATAGTATTGTGTATTGTATATTATATGGTAACTCAGAACATTGTACATATGTCTATACCGAACACTGTGACCTCATTTTCTTCTTCTAAATTCATGCTATATTATGGTATTATGTTATTTGATACTATCTTGTCTAGCACAGTCTCTGGAGCGTAACAGTAAGAAGCATTTTGTATGAAAGTATTCTGTACTTCTGTATGACAACTATTAAAGAACTTGAACTTGACTTGTTCACTAGTTACAGGTGTGTTGTTCACTAGTTACAGGTGTGTGTTGTTCACTAGTTACAGGTGTGTTGTTCACTACAGGTGTGTGTTGTTCACTAGTTACAGGTGTGTGTTGTTCACTAGTTACAGGTGTGTGTTGTTCACTAGTTACAGCTGTGTTGTTCACTAGTTATAGCTGTGTGTTGTTCACTAGTTACAGGTGTGTTGTTCACTAGTTACAGCTGTGTGTTGTTCACTAGTTACAGCTGTGTGTTATTCACTAGTTACATGTGTGTTGTTCACTAGTTACAGGTGTGTGTTGTTCACTAGTTACAGGTGTGTTTTGTTCACTAGTTACAGGTGTGTGTTGTTCACTAGTTACAGGTGTGTGTTGTTCACTAGTTACAGATGTGTGTTGTTCACTAGCAGCTGTGTGTTGTTCACTAGTTACATCTGTGTGTTGTTCACTAGTTACATATGTGTGTTGTTCACTAGTTACAGGTGTGTGTTGTTCACTAGTTACAGGTGTGTTGTTCACTAGTTACAGGTGTGTGCTGTTCACTAGTTACAGGTGTGTGTTGTTCACTAGTTACAGGTGTGTGTTGTTCACTAGTTACAGGTGTGTGTTGTTCACTAGTTACAGGTGTGTGCTGTTCACTAGTTACAGGTGTGTGTTGTTCACTAGTTACAGGTGTGTGTTGTTCACTAGTTACAGGTGTGTGCTGTTCACTAGTTACAGGTGTGTGTTGTTCACTACAGGTGTGTGTTGTTCACTAGTTACAGGTGTGTGTTGTTCACTAGTTACAGGTGTGTGTTGTTCACTAGTTACAGGTGTGTTCTGTTCACTAGTTACAGGTGTGTTTTGTTCACTAGTTACATGTGTGTGTTGTTCACTAGTTACATGTGTGTTGTTCACTAGTTACAGGTGTGCTGTTCACTAGTTACAGGTGTGTTGTTCACTAGTTACAGGTGTGTTGTTCACTAGTTACAGGTGTGTGTGTGGTTCACTAGTTACAGGTGTGTTGTTCACTAGTTACAGGTGTGTGTTGTTCACTAGTTACAGGTGTGTGTTGTTCACTAGTTACAGGTGTGTGTGTGGTGTTCACTAGTTACAGGTGTGTGTTGTTCACTAGTTACAGGTGTGTGTTGTTCACTAGTTACAGGTGTGTGTTGTTCACTAGTTACAGGTGTGTGTTGTTCACTAGTTAAAGGTGTGGTTTGTTCACTAGTTACAGGTGTGTTGTTCACTAGTTACATGTGTGTTGTTCACTAGTTACAGGTGTGTGTTGTTCACTAGTTACAGGTGTGTGTTGTTCACTAGTTACAGGTGTGTGTTGTTCACTAGTTACAGGTGTGTGTTGTTCACTAGTTACATGTGTGTTTTGTTCACTAGTTACAGGTGTGTGTTGTTCACTAGTTACAGGTGTGTGTTGTTCACTAGTTACAGGTGTGTGTTGTTCACTAGTTACAGCTGTGTGTTGTTCACTAGTTACATGTGTGTGTTGTTCACTAGTTACAGGTGTGTGTTGTTCACTAGTTACATGTGTGTTGTTCACTAGTTACAGGTGTGTTGTTCACTAGTTACAGGTGTGTGTTGTTCACTAGTTACAGGTGTGTTGTTCACTAGTTACATGTGTGTGTTGTTCACTAGTTACAGGTGTGTTGTTCACTAGTGACAGGTGTGTTGTTCACTAGTTACAGGTGTGTGTTGTTCACTAGTTACAGGTGTGTGTTGTTCACTAGTTACAGGTGTGTGTTGTTCACTAGTTACAGGTGTGTGTTGTTCACTAGTTACAGCTGTGTGTTGTTCACTAGTTACAGATGTGTTGTTCACTAGTTACAGGTGTGTGTTGTTCACTAGTTACAGGTGTGTGTTGTTCACTAGTTACCGGTGTGTTGTTCACTAGTTACAGGTGTGTGTTCTTCACTAGTTACAGGTGTGTTGTTCACTAGTTACAGGTGTGTGTTGTTCACTAGTTACAGGTGTGTGTTGTTCACTAGTTACAGGTGTGTTGTTCACTAGTTACAGGTGTGTGTTGTTCACTAGTTACAGGTGTGTGTTGTTCACTAGTTACAGGTGTGTGTTGTTCACTAGTTAAAGGTGTGTGTGTGTTGTTCACTAGTTACATGTGTGTTTTGTTCACTAGTTACAGGTGTGTGTTGTTCACTAGTTACAGGTGTGTGTTGTTCACTAGTTACAGGTGTGTGTTGTTCACTAGTTACCGGTGTGTTGTTCACTAGTTACAGGTGTGTGTTATTCACTAGTTACAGGTGTGTTGTTCACTAGTTACAGGTGTGTGTTGTTCACTAGTTACAGGTGTGTGTTGTTCACTAGTTACAGGTGTGTTGTTCACTAGTTACAGGTGTGTGTTGTTCACTAGTTACAGGTGTGTGTTGTTCACTAGTTACAGGTGTGTGTTGTTCACTAGTTAAAGGTGTGAGTTGTTCACTAGTTACAGGTGTGGTTTGTTCACTAGTTACAGGTGTGTTGTTCACTAGTTACAGGTGTGTGGTGTTCACTAGTTACAGGTGTGTGTTGTTCACTAGTTACAGGTGTGTGTTGTTCACTAGTTACAGGTGTGTGTTGTTCACTAGTTACATGTGTGTTTTGTTCACTAGTTACAGGTGTGTGTTGTTCACTAGTTACAGGTGTGTGTTGTTCACTAGTTACAGATGTGTGTTGTTCACTAGTTACAGCTGTGTGTTGTTCACTAGTTACAGGTGTGTTGTTCACTAGTTGCAGCTGTGTGTTGTTCACTAGTTACAGCTGTGTGTTATTCACTAGTTACAGGTGTGTTGTTCACTAGTTACAGGTGTGTGTTGTTCACTAGTTACAGGTGTGTTTTGTTCACTAGTTACATGTGTGTGTGTTGTTCACTAGTTACAGCTGTGTGTTGTTCACTAGTTACAGCTGTGTGTTGTTCACTAGTTGCAGGTGTGTGTTGTTCACTAGTTACAGGTGTGTGTTGTTCACTAGTTACAGCTGTGTGTTGTTCACTAGTTACAGGTGTGGTTTGTTCACTAGTTGCAGGTGTGTGTTGTTCACTAGTTACAGATGTGTGTTGTTCACTAGTTACAGCTGTGTGTTGTTCACTAGTTACAGCTGTGTGTTGTTCACTAGTTACAGATGTGTGTTGTTCACTAGTTACAGGTGTGTGTTGTTCACAAGTTACAGGTGTGTGTTGTTCACTAGTTACAGGTGTGTTGTTCACTAGTTACAGGTGTGTGCTGTTCACTAGTTACAGGTGTGTGTTGTTCACTAGTTACAGGTGTGCTGTTCACTAGTCACAGGTGTGTGTTGTTCACTAGTTACAGGTGTGTGTTGTTCACTAGTTACAGGTGTGTGTTGTTCACTACAGGTGTGTGTTGTTCACTAGTTACAGGTGTGTGTTGTTCACTAGTTAGAGGTGTGTGTTGTTCACTAGTTACAGGTGTGTTTTGTTCACTAGTTACAGGTGTGTGTTGTTCACTAGTTACAGGTGTGTGTTGTTCACTAGTTACAGGTGTGTGTTGTTCACTACAGGTGTGTGTTGTTCACTACAGGTGTGTGTTGTTCACTAGTTACAGGTGTGTGTTGTTCACTAGTTAGAGGTGTGTGTTGTTCACTAGTTACAGGTGTGTTTTGTTCACTAGTTACAGGTGTGTGTTGTTCACTAGTTACAGGTATGTTTTGTTCACTAGTTACAGGTGTGTGTTGTTCACTAGTTACAGGTGTGTGTTGTTCACTAGTTACAGGTGTGTGTTGTTCACTAGTTACAGGTGTGTTGTTCACTAGTTACAGGTGTGTGTTGTTCACTAGTTACAGGTGTGTGTTGTTCACTAGTTATAGCTGTGTTGTTCACTAGTTACAGGTGTGTTGTTCACTAGTTACATGTGTGTGTTGTTCACTAGTTACAGGTGTGTGTTGTTCACTAGTTACAGGTGTGTGTTGTTCACTAGTTACTGGTGTGTGTTCTTCACTAGTTACCGGTGTGTTGTTCACTAGTTACAGGTGTGTGTTGTTCACTAGTTACAGCTGTGTGTGGTGTTCACTAGTTACAGGTGTGTGTTGTTCACTAGTTACAGGTGTGTGTTGTTCACTACTTAAAGGTGTGAGTTGTTCACTAGTTACAGGTGTGGTTTGTTCACTAGTTACAGGTGTGTTTTGTTCACTAGTTACATGTGTGTGTTGTTCACTAGTTACAGCTGTGTGTGGTGTTCACTAGTTACAGGTGTGTGTTGTTCACTAGTTACAGGTGTGTGTTGTTCACTAGTTAAAGGTGTGAGTTGTTCACTAGTTACAGGTGTGGTTTGTTCACTAGTTACAGGTGTGTGTTGTTCACTAGTTACAGGTGTGTGTTGTTCACTAGTTACAGGTGTGTTGTTCACTAGTTACAGGTGTGTGTTGTTCACTAGTTACAGGTGTGTGTTGTTCACTAGTTATAGCTGTGTTGTTCACTAGTTACAGGTGTGTTGTTCACTAGTTACATGTGTGTGTTGTTCACTAGTTACATGTGTGTGTTGTTCACTAGTTACAGGTGTGTGTTGTTCACTAGTTACTGGTGTGTGTTCTTCACTAGTTACCGGTGTGTTGTTCACTAGTTACAGGTGTGTGTTGTTCACTAGTTACAGCTGTGTGTGGTGTTCACTAGTTACAGGTGTGTGTTGTTCACTAGTTACAGGTGTGTGTTGTTCACTACTTAAAGGTGTGAGTTGTTCACTAGTTACAGGTGTGGTTTGTTCACTAGTTACAGGTGTGTTTTGTTCACTAGTTACATGTGTGTGTTGTTCACTAGTTACAGCTGTGTGTGGTGTTCACTAGTTACAGGTGTGTGTTGTTCACTAGTTACAGGTGTGTGTTGTTCACTAGTTAAAGGTGTGAGTTGTTCACTAGTTACAGGTGTGGTTTGTTCACTAGTTACAGGTGTGTGTTGTTCACTAGTTACAGGTGTGTTTTGTTCACTAGTTACATGTGTGTGTTGTTCACTAGTTACAGCTGTGTGTTGTTCACTAGTTACAGATGTGTGTTGTTCACTAGTTACAGGTGTGTGTTGTTCACAAGTTACAGGTGTGTGTTGTTCACTAGTTACAGGTGTGTTGTTCACTAGTTACAGGTGTGTGCTGTTCACTAGTTACATGTGTGTGTTGTTCACTAGTTACAGATGTGTTGTTCACTAGTTACAGGTGTGTGTTGTTCACTAGTTACAGGTGTGTGTTGTTCACTAGTTACAGGTGTGTGTTGTTCACTAGTTACAGGTGTGTGTTGTTCACTAGTTACATGTGTGTGTTGTTCACTAGTTACAGCTGTATTGTTCACTAGTTACATGTGTGTGTTGTTCACTAGTTACAGTTGTGTGTTGTTCACTAGTTACAGGTGTGTGTTGTTCACTAGTTACAGGTGTGTGTTGTTCACTAGTTACAGGTGTGTGTTGTTCACTAGTTGCAGGTGTGTGTTGTTCACTAGTTACAGGTGTGTTGTTCACTAGTTACAGGTGTGTTGTTCACTAGTTACAGGTGTGTTGTTCACTAGTTACAGGTGTGTGTTGTTCACTAGTTACAGGTGTGTGTTGTTCACTAGTTACAGGTGTGTGTTGTTCACTAGTTACATGTGTGTGTTGTTCACCAGTTACATGTGTGTGTTGTTCACTAGTTACATGTGTGTGTTGTTCACTAGTTACAGGTGTGTTGTTCACTAGTTACAGGTGTGTTGTTCACTAGTTACAGGTGCGTTGTAATAGTTACAGGTGTGTTGTTCACTAGTTACAGGTGTGTGTTGTTCACTAGTTACAGGTGTGCTGTTCACTAGTTACAGGTGTGTTGTTCACTAGTTACAGGTGTGTTGTTCACTAGTTACATGTGTGTGTTGTTGTGGACTTCAGGAGGTCGGGGGTCAAGGACTACAGCCCCCTCAGCATCGACGGGGCACCGGTTGAGAGAGTCAACAGCTTCAAGTACCTCGGGGCCTACATATCCGAGGACTTGACATGGACCACACACATTAACAGTGTTGTGAAGAAGGCACGACAACGCCTCTACTTCCTCAGGCGCCTAAGGAAGTTCCAAGTCAGCCAGAAGATCCTTAAGAACTTCTACTCATGTACAATAGAGAGCATATTGACCGGCAACATCACCTCCTGGTTTGGGAATAGCACTGCACAAGACCAAAGCAGACTACAAAGAGTGACACGTTCAGCCGAACGCACAATTGGAGGGGGGCTCCCCACCCTCCAGAACATTTACTACAAGCGTTGCAAGGGCAAGGCTAAGAGAATCATTAAAGACTCCAGTCACCCGAACAACTGCCTCTTTGAACTGCTGCGGTCAGGCAAGCGATACCGGAGTCTCAAGGCAAGCACAGAAAGACTCAGAAGAAGCTTCTATCCCCAGGCCATCAGGCTGCTAAACGAACAATGAATGAACACTACACAACAACAACCACCAAACGCACATAGCACACACATCCACACGCACACACCCACTTTAAACAAACACACTGTAGCACCCACTCCACACACTTTATAGCACACACCCACTTTAAACAAACACACTGTAGCACCCACTCCCCACACTTTATATTTATATTTATGGATGAAGGATTGCACTACAACTCGTACACCTTACTGTAAATTGTACCTAAAATTGTACCTCATCCCATTTCTGCTTTGCACTAGATAGTACTGTACATTAGTACACTGCATAGTATTGTGTATTGTATATTATATGGTAACTCAGAACATTGTACATATGTCTATACCGAACACTGTGACCTCATTTTCTTCTTCTAAATTCATGCTATATTATGGTATTATGTTATTTGATACTATCTTGTCTAGCACAGTCTCTGGAGCGTAACAGTAAGAAGCATTTTGTATGAAAGTATTCTGTACTTCTGTATGACAACTATTAAAGAACTTGAACTTGACTTGTTCACTAGTTACAGGTGTGTTGTTCACTAGTTACAGGTGTGTGTTGTTCACTAGTTACAGGTGTGTTGTTCACTACAGGTGTGTGTTGTTCACTAGTTACAGGTGTGTGTTGTTCACTAGTTACAGGTGTGTGTTGTTCACTAGTTACAGCTGTGTTGTTCACTAGTTATAGCTGTGTGTTGTTCACTAGTTACAGGTGTGTTGTTCACTAGTTACAGCTGTGTGTTGTTCACTAGTTACAGCTGTGTGTTATTCACTAGTTACATGTGTGTTGTTCACTAGTTACAGGTGTGTGTTGTTCACTAGTTACAGGTGTGTTTTGTTCACTAGTTACAGGTGTGTTGTTCACTAGTTACAGGTGTGTGTTGTTCACTAGTTACAGGTGTGTTGTTCACTACATGTGTGTGTTGTTCACTAGTTACAGGTGTGTGTTGTTCACTAGTTACAGGTGTGTGTTGTTCACTAGTTACAGCTGTGTTGTTCACTAGTTATAGCTGTGTGTTGTTCACTAGTTACAGGTGTGTTGTTCACTAGTTACAGCTGTGTGTTGTTCACTAGTTACAGCTGTGTGTTATTCACTAGTTACAGGTGTGTTGTTCACTAGTTACAGGTGTGTGTTGTTCACTAGTTACAGGTGTGTTTTGTTCACTAGTTACAGGTGTGTGTTGTTCACTAGTTACAGCTGTGTGTTGTTCACTAGTTACAGGTGTGTTGTTCACTAGTTACAGCTGTGTGTTGTTCACTAGTTACAGGTGTGTTGTTCACTAGTTACAGATCTGTGTTGTTCACTAGTTACAGATGTGTGTTGTTCACTAGTTACAGGTGTGTTGTTCACTAGTTACAGCTGTGTGTTGTTCACTAGTTACAGCTGTGTGTTATTCACTAGTTACAGGTGTGTTGTTCACTAGTTACAGATGTGTGTTGTTCACTAGTTACAGGTGTGTGTTGTTCACTAGTTACAGCTGTGTGTTGTTCACTAGTTACAGGTGTGTGTTGTTCACTAGTTACAGATGTGTGTTGTTCACTAGCAGCTGTGTGTTGTTCACTAGTTACATATGTGTGTTGTTCACTAGTTACATATGTGTGTTGTTCACTAGTTACAGGTGTGTGTTGTTCACTAGTTACAGGTGTGTTGTTCACTAGTTACAGGTGTGTGCTGTTCACTAGTTACAGGTGTGTGTTGTTCACTAGTTACAGGTGTGTGTTGTTCACTAGTTACAGGTGTGTGTTGTTCACTAGTTACAGGTGTGTGCTGTTCACTAGTTACAGGTGTGTGTTGTTCACTAGTTACAGGTGTGTGTTGTTCACTAGTTACAGGTGTGTGCTGTTCACTAGTTACAGGTGTGTGTTGTTCACTACAGGTGTGTGTTGTTCACTAGTTACAGGTGTGTGTTGTTCACTAGTTACAGGTGTGTGTTGTTCACTAGTTACAGGTGTGTTCTGTTCACTAGTTACAGGTGTGTTTTGTTCACTAGTTACATGTGTGTGTTGTTCACTAGTTACATGTGTGTTGTTCACTAGTTACAGGTGTGCTGTTCACTAGTTACAGGTGTGTTGTTCACTAGTTACAGGTGTGTTGTTCACTAGTTACAGGTGTGTGTGTGGTTCACTAGTTACAGGTGTGTTGTTCACTAGTTACAGGTGTGTGTTGTTCACTAGTTACAGGTGTGTGTTGTTCACTAGTTACAGGTGTGTGTGGTGTTCACTAGTTACAGGTGTGTGTTGTTCACTAGTTACAGGTGTGTGTTGTTCACTAGTTACAGGTGTGTGTTGTTCACTAGTTACAGGTGTGTGTTGTTCACTAGTTAAAGGTGTGGTTTGTTCACTAGTTACAGGTGTGTTGTTCACTAGTTACATGTGTGTTGTTCACTAGTTACAGGTGTGTGTTGTTCACTAGTTACAGGTGTGTGTTGTTCACTAGTTACAGGTGTGTGTTGTTCACTAGTTACAGGTGTGTGTTGTTCACTAGTTACATGTGTGTTTTGTTCACTAGTTACAGGTGTGTGTTGTTCACTAGTTACAGGTGTGTGTTGTTCACTAGTTACAGGTGTGTGTTGTTCACTAGTTACAGCTGTGTGTTGTTCACTAGTTACATGTGTGTGTTGTTCACTAGTTACAGGTGTGTGTTGTTCACTAGTTACATGTGTGTTGTTCACTAGTTACAGGTGTGTTGTTCACTAGTTACAGGTGTGTGTTGTTCACTAGTTACAGGTGTGTTGTTCACTAGTTACATGTGTGTGTTGTTCACTAGTTACAGGTGTGTTGTTCACTAGTGACAGGTGTGTTGTTCACTAGTTACAGGTGTGTGTTGTTCACTAGTTACAGGTGTGTGTTGTTCACTAGTTACAGGTGTGTGTTGTTCACTAGTTACAGGTGTGTGTTGTTCACTAGTTACAGCTGTGTGTTGTTCACTAGTTACAGATGTGTTGTTCACTAGTTACAGGTGTGTGTTGTTCACTAGTTACAGGTGTGTGTTGTTCACTAGTTACCGGTGTGTTGTTCACTAGTTACAGGTGTGTGTTCTTCACTAGTTACAGGTGTGTTGTTCACTAGTTACAGGTGTGTGTTGTTCACTAGTTACAGGTGTGTGTTGTTCACTAGTTACAGGTGTGTTGTTCACTAGTTACAGGTGTGTGTTGTTCACTAGTTACAGGTGTGTGTTGTTCACTAGTTACAGGTGTGTGTTGTTCACTAGTTAAAGGTGTGTGTGTGTTGTTCACTAGTTACATGTGTGTTTTGTTCACTAGTTACAGGTGTGTGTTGTTCACTAGTTACAGGTGTGTGTTGTTCACTAGTTACAGGTGTGTGTTGTTCACTAGTTACCGGTGTGTTGTTCACTAGTTACAGGTGTGTGTTATTCACTAGTTACAGGTGTGTTGTTCACTAGTTACAGGTGTGTGTTGTTCACTAGTTACAGGTGTGTGTTGTTCACTAGTTACAGGTGTGTTGTTCACTAGTTACAGGTGTGTGTTGTTCACTAGTTACAGGTGTGTGTTGTTCACTAGTTACAGGTGTGTGTTGTTCACTAGTTAAAGGTGTGAGTTGTTCACTAGTTACAGGTGTGGTTTGTTCACTAGTTACAGGTGTGTTGTTCACTAGTTACAGGTGTGTGGTGTTCACTAGTTACAGGTGTGTGTTGTTCACTAGTTACAGGTGTGTGTTGTTCACTAGTTACAGGTGTGTGTTGTTCACTAGTTACATGTGTGTTTTGTTCACTAGTTACAGGTGTGTGTTGTTCACTAGTTACAGGTGTGTGTTGTTCACTAGTTACAGATGTGTGTTGTTCACTAGTTACAGCTGTGTGTTGTTCACTAGTTACAGGTGTGTTGTTCACTAGTTGCAGCTGTGTGTTGTTCACTAGTTACAGCTGTGTGTCATTCACTAGTTACAGGTGTGTTGTTCACTAGTTACAGGTGTGTGTTGTTCACTAGTTACAGGTGTGTTTTGTTCACTAGTTACATGTGTGTGTTGTTCACTAGTTACAGCTGTGTGTTGTTCACTAGTTACAGCTGTGTTTTGTTCACTAGTTGCAGGTGTGTGTTGTTCACTAGTTACAGGTGTGTGTTGTTCACTAGTTACAGCTGTGTGTTGTTCACTAGTTACAGGTGTGGTTTGTTCACTAGTTGCATGTGTGTGTTGTTCACTAGTTACAGATGTGTGTTGTTCACTAGTTACAGCTGTGTGTTGTTCACTAGTTACAGCTGTGTGTTGTTCACTAGTTACAGATGTGTGTTGTTCACTAGTTACAGGTGTGTGTTGTTCACAAGTTACAGGTGTGTGTTGTTCACTAGTTACAGGTGTGTTGTTCACTAGTTACAGGTGTGTGCTGTTCACTAGTTACAGGTGTGTGTTGTTCACTAGTTACAGGTGTGCTGTTCACTAGTCACAGGTGTGTGTTGTTCACTAGTTACAGGTGTGTGTTGTTCACTAGTTACAGGTGTGTGTTGTTCACTACAGGTGTGTGTTGTTCACTAGTTACAGGTGTGTGTTGTTCACTAGTTAGAGGTGTGTGTTGTTCACTAGTTACAGGTGTGTTTTGTTCACTAGTTACAGGTGTGTGTTGTTCACTAGTTACAGGTGTGTGTTGTTCACTAGTTACAGGTGTGTGTTGTTCACTACAGGTGTGTGTTGTTCACTACAGGTGTGTGTTGTTCACTAGTTACAGGTGTGTGTTGTTCACTAGTTAGAGGTGTGTGTTGTTCACTAGTTACAGGTGTGTTTTGTTCACTAGTTACAGGTGTGTGTTGTTCACTAGTTACAGGTATGTTTTGTTCACTAGTTACAGGTGTGTGTTGTTCACTAGTTACAGGTGTGTGTTGTTCACTAGTTACAGGTGTGTGTTGTTCACTAGTTACAGGTGTGTTGTTCACTAGTTACAGGTGTGTGTTGTTCACTAGTTACAGGTGTGTGTTGTTCACTAGTTATAGCTGTGTTGTTCACTAGTTACAGGTGTGTTGTTCACTAGTTACATGTGTGTGTTGTTCACTAGTTACAGGTGTGTGTTGTTCACTAGTTACAGGTGTGTGTTGTTCACTAGTTACTGGTGTGTGTTCTTCACTAGTTACCGGTGTGTTGTTCACTAGTTACAGGTGTGTGTTGTTCACTAGTTACAGCTGTGTGTGGTGTTCACTAGTTACAGGTGTGTGTTGTTCACTAGTTACAGGTGTGTGTTGTTCACTACTTAAAGGTGTGAGTTGTTCACTAGTTACAGGTGTGGTTTGTTCACTAGTTACAGGTGTGTTTTGTTCACTAGTTACATGTGTGTGTTGTTCACTAGTTACAGCTGTGTGTGGTGTTCACTAGTTACAGGTGTGTGTTGTTCACTAGTTACAGGTGTGTGTTGTTCACTAGTTAAAGGTGTGAGTTGTTCACTAGTTACAGGTGTGGTTTGTTCACTAGTTACAGGTGTGGGTTGTTCACTAGTTACAGGTGTGTGTTGTTCACTAGTTACAGGTGTGTTGTTCACTAGTTACAGGTGTGTGTTGTTCACTAGTTACAGGTGTGTGTTGTTCACTAGTTATAGCTGTGTTGTTCACTAGTTACAGGTGTGTTGTTCACTAGTTACATGTGTGTGTTGTTCACTAGTTACATGTGTGTGTTGTTCACTAGTTACAGGTGTGTGTTGTTCACTAGTTACTGGTGTGTGTTCTTCACTAGTTACCGGTGTGTTGTTCACTAGTTACAGGTGTGTGTTGTTCACTAGTTACAGCTGTGTGTGGTGTTCACTAGTTACAGGTGTGTGTTGTTCACTAGTTACAGGTGTGTGTTGTTCACTACTTAAAGGTGTGAGTTGTTCACTAGTTACAGGTGTGGTTTGTTCACTAGTTACAGGTGTGTTTTGTTCACTAGTTACATGTGTGTGTTGTTCACTAGTTACAGCTGTGTGTGGTGTTCACTAGTTACAGGTGTGTGTTGTTCACTAGTTACAGGTGTGTGTTGTTCACTAGTTAAAGGTGTGAGTTGTTCACTAGTTACAGGTGTGGTTTGTTCACTAGTTACAGGTGTGTGTTGTTCACTAGTTACAGGTGTGTTTTGTTCACTAGTTACATGTGTGTGTTGTTCACTAGTTACAGCTGTGTGTTGTTCACTAGTTACAGCTGTGTGTTGTTCACTAGTTACAGGTGTGTGTTGTTCACTAGTTACAGGTGTGTGTTGTTCACTAGTTACAGCTGTGTGTTGTTCACTAGTTACAGGTGTGGTTTGTTCACTAGTTGCAGGTGTGTGTTGTTCACTAGTTACAGATGTGTGTTGTTCACTAGTTACAGCTGTGTGTTGTTCACTAGTTACAGCTGTGTGTTGTTCACTAGTTACAGATGTGTGTTGTTCACTAGTTACAGGTGTGTGTTGTTCACAAGTTACAGGTGTGTGCTGTTCACTAGTCACAGGTGTGTGTTGTTCACTAGTTACAGGTGTGTGTTGTTCACTAGTTACAGGTGTGTGTTGTTCACTACAGGTGTGTGTTGTTCACTAGTTACAGGTGTGTGTTGTTCACTAGTTAGAGGTGTGTGTTGTTCACTAGTTACAGGTGTGTTTTGTTCACTAGTTACAGGTGTGTGTTGTTCACTAGTTACAGGTGTGTGTTGTTCACTAGTTACAGGTGTGTGTTGTTCACTACAGGTGTGTGTTGTTCACTACAGGTGTGTGTTGTTCACTAGTTACAGGTGTGTGTTGTTCACTAGTTAGAGGTGTGTGTTGTTCACTAGTTACAGGTGTGTTTTGTTCACTAGTTACAGGTGTGTGTTGTTCACTAGTTACAGGTATGTTTTGTTCACTAGTTACAGGTGTGTGTTGTTCACTAGTTACAGGTGTGTGTTGTTCACTAGTTACAGGTGTGTGTTGTTCACTAGTTACAGGTGTGTTGTTCACTAGTTACAGGTGTGTGTTGTTCACTAGTTACAGGTGTGTGTTGTTCACTAGTTATAGCTGTGTTGTTCACTAGTTACAGGTGTGTTGTTCACTAGTTACATGTGTGTGTTGTTCACTAGTTACAGGTGTGTGTTGTTCACTAGTTACAGGTGTGTGTTGTTCACTAGTTACTGGTGTGTGTTCTTCACTAGTTACCGGTGTGTTGTTCACTAGTTACAGGTGTGTGTTGTTCACTAGTTACAGCTGTGTGTGGTGTTCACTAGTTACAGGTGTGTGTTGTTCACTAGTTACAGGTGTGTGTTGTTCACTACTTAAAGGTGTGAGTTGTTCACTAGTTACAGGTGTGGTTTGTTCACTAGTTACAGGTGTGTTTTGTTCACTAGTTACATGTGTGTGTTGTTCACTAGTTACAGCTGTGTGTGGTGTTCACTAGTTACAGGTGTGTGTTGTTCACTAGTTACAGGTGTGTGTTGTTCACTAGTTAAAGGTGTGAGTTGTTCACTAGTTACATGTGTGGTTTGTTCACTAGTTACAGGTGTGTGTTGTTCACTAGTTACAGGTGTGTGTTGTTCACTAGTTACAGGTGTGTTGTTCACTAGTTACAGGTGTGTGTTGTTCACTAGTTACAGGTGTGTGTTGTTCACTAGTTATAGCTGTGTTGTTCACTAGTTACAGGTGTGTTGTTCACTAGTTACATGTGTGTGTTGTTCACTAGTTACATGTGTGTGTTGTTCACTAGTTACAGGTGTGTGTTGTTCACTAGTTACTGGTGTGTGTTCTTCACTAGTTACCGGTGTGTTGTTCACTAGTTACAGGTGTGTGTTGTTCACTAGTTACAGCTGTGTGTGGTGTTCACTAGTTACAGGTGTGTGTTGTTCACTAGTTACAGGTGTGTGTTGTTCACTACTTAAAGGTGTGAGTTGTTCACTAGTTACAGGTGTGGTTTGTTCACTAGTTACAGGTGTGTTTTGTTCACTAGTTACATGTGTGTGTTGTTCACTAGTTACAGCTGTGTGTGGTGTTCACTAGTTACAGGTGTGTGTTGTTCACTAGTTACAGGTGTGTGTTGTTCACTAGTTAAAGGTGTGAGTTGTTCACTAGTTACAGGTGTGGTTTGTTCACTAGTTACAGGTGTGTGTTGTTCACTAGTTACAGGTGTGTTTTGTTCACTAGTTACATGTGTGTGTTGTTCACTAGTTACAGCTGTGTGTTGTTCACTAGTTACAGCTGTGTGTTGTTCACTAGTTACAGGTGTGTGTTGTTCACTAGTTACAGGTGTGTGTTGTTCACTAGTTACAGCTGTGTGTTGTTCACTAGTTACAGGTGTGGTTTGTTCACTAGTTGCAGGTGTGTGTTGTTCACTAGTTACAGATGTGTGTTGTTCACTAGTTACAGCTGTGTGTTGTTCACTAGTTACAGCTGTGTGTTGTTCACTAGTTACAGATGTGTGTTGTTCACTAGTTACAGGTGTGTGTTGTTCACAAGTTACAGGTGTGTGTTGTTCACTAGTTACAGGTGTGTTGTTCACTAGTTACAGGTGTGTGCTGTTCACTAGTTACAGGTGTGTGTTGTTCACTAGTTACAGGTGTGTGTTGTTCACTAGTTACAGGTGTGTGTTGTTCACTAGTTACAGGTGTGTGTTGTTCACTAGTTACATGTGTGTGTTGTTCACTAGTTACAGCTGTATTGTTCACTAGTTACATGTGTGTGTTGTTCACTAGTTACAGTTGTGTGTTGTTCACTAGTTACAGGTGTGTGTTGTTCACTAGTTACAGGTGTGTGTTGTTCACTAGTTACAGGTGTGTGTTGTTCACTAGTTGCAGGTGTGTGTTGTTCACTAGTTACAGGTGTGTGTTGTTCACTAGTTACAGGTGTGCTGTTCACTAGTCACAGGTGTGTGTTGTTCACTAGTTACAGGTGTGTGTTGTTCACTAGTTACAGGTGTGTGTTGTTCACTACAGGTGTGTGTTGTTCACTAGTTACAGGTGTGCTGTTCACTAGTCACAGGTGTGTGTTGTTCACTAGTTACAGGTGTGTGTTGTTCACTAGTTACAGGTGTGTGTTGTTCACTACAGGTGTGTGTTGTTCACTAGTTACAGGTGTGTGTTGTTCACTAGTTAGAGGTGTGTGTTGTTCACTAGTTACAGGTGTGTTTTGTTCACTAGTTACAGGTGTGTGTTGTTCACTAGTTACAGGTGTGTGTTGTTCACTAGTTACAGGTGTGTGTTGTTCACTACAGGTGTGTGTTGTTCACTACAGGTGTGTGTTGTTCACTAGTTACAGGTGTGTGTTGTTCACTAGTTAGAGGTGTGTGCTGTTCACTAGTTACAGGTGTGTTTTGTTCACTAGTTACAGGTGTGTGTTGTTCACTAGTTACAGGTATGTTTTGTTCACTAGTTACAGGTGTGTGTTGTTCACTAGTTACAGGTGTGTGTTGTTCACTAGTTACAGGTGTGTGTTGTTCACTAGTTACAGGTGTGTTGTTCACTAGTTACAGGTGTGTGTTGTTCACTAGTTACAGGTGTGTGTTGTTCACTAGTTATAGCTGTGTTGTTCACTAGTTACAGGTGTGTTGTTCACTAGTTACATGTGTGTGTTGTTCACTAGTTACAGGTGTGTGTTGTTCACTAGTTACAGGTGTGTGTTGTTCACTAGTTACTGGTGTGTGTTCTTCACTAGTTACCGGTGTGTTGTTCACTAGTTACAGGTGTGTGTTGTTCACTAGTTACAGCTGTGTGTGGTGTTCACTAGTTACAGGTGTGTGTTGTTCACTAGTTACAGGTGTGTGTTGTTCACTACTTAAAGGTGTGAGTTGTTCACTAGTTACAGGTGTGGTTTGTTCACTAGTTACAGGTGTGTTTTGTTCACTAGTTACATGTGTGTGTTGTTCACTAGTTACAGCTGTGTGTGGTGTTCACTAGTTACAGGTGTGTGTTGTTCACTAGTTACAGGTGTGTGTTGTTCACTAGTTAAAGGTGTGAGTTGTTCACTAGTTACAGGTGTGGTTTGTTCACTAGTTACAGGTGTGTGTTGTTCACTAGTTACAGGTGTGTTTTGTTCACTAGTTACATGTGTGTGTTGTTCACTAGTTACAGCTGTGTGTTGTTCACTAGTTACAGCTGTGTGTTGTTCACTAGTTACAGGTGTGTGTTGTTCACTAGTTACAGGTGTGTGTTGTTCACTAGTTACAGCTGTGTGTTGTTCACTAGTTACAGGTGTGGTTTGTTCACTAGTTGCAGGTGTGTGTTGTTCACTAGTTACAGATGTGTGTTGTTCACTAGTTACAGCTGTGTGTTGTTCACTAGTTACAGCTGTGTGTTGTTCACTAGTTACAGATGTGTGTTGTTCACTAGTTACAGGTGTGTGTTGTTCACAAGTTACAGGTGTGTGTTGTTCACTAGTTACAGGTGTGTTGTTCACTAGTTACAGGTGTGTGCTGTTCACTAGTTACAGGTGTGTGTTGTTCACTAGTTACAGGTGTGTGTTGTTCACTAGTTACAGATGTGTTGTTCACTAGTTACAGGTGTGTGTTGTTCACTAGTTACAGGTGTGTGTTGTTCACTAGTTACAGGTGTGTGTTGTTCACTAGTTACCGGTGTGTGTTGTTCACTAGTTACATGTGTGTGTTGTTCACTAGTTACAGCTGTATTGTTCACTAGTTACATGTGTGTGTTGTTCACTAGTTACAGTTGTGTGTTGTTCACTAGTTACAGGTGTGTGTTGTTCACTAGTTACATGTGTGTGTTGTTCACTAGTTACAGGTGTGTGTTGTTCACTAGTTGCAGGTGTGTGTTGTTCACTAGTTACAGGTGTGTTGTTCACTAGTTACAGGTGTGTTGTTCACTAGTTACAGGTGTGTTGTTCACTAGTTACAGGTGTGTGTTGTTCACTAGTTACAGGTGTGTGTTGTTCACTAGTTACAGGTGTGTGTTGTTCACTAGTTACATGTGTGTGTTGTTCACCAGTTACAGGTGTGTGTTGTTCACTAGTTACATGTGTGTGTTGTTCACTAGTTACAGGTGTGTTGTTCACTAGTTACAGGTGTGTTGTTCACTAGTTACAGGTGTGTTGTAATAGTTACAGGTGTGTTGTTCACTAGTTACAGGTGTGTGTTGTTCACTAGTTACAGGTGTGCTGTTCACTAGTTACAGGTGTGTTGTTCACTAGTTACAGGTGTGTTGTTCACTAGTTACATGTGTGTGTTGTTGTGGACTTCAGGAGGTCGGGGGTCAAGGACTACAGCCCCCTCAGCATCGACGGGGCACCGGTTGAGAGAGTCAACAGCTTCAAGTACCTCGGGGCCTACATATCCGAGGACTTGACATGGACCACACACATTAACAGTGTTGTGAAGAAGGCACGACAACGCCTCTACTTCCTCAGGCGCCTAAGTAAGTTCCAAGTCAGCCAGAAGATCCTTAAGAACTTCTACTCATGTACAATAGAGAGCATCTTGACCGGCAACATCACCTCCTGGTTTGGGAATAGCACTGCACAAGACCAAAGCAGACTACAAAGAGTGACACGTTCAGCCAAACGCACAATTGGAGGGGGGCTCCCCACCCTCCAGAACATTTACTACAAGCGTTGCAAGGGCAAGGCTAAGAGAATCATTAAAGACTCCAGTCACCCGAACAACTGCCTCTTTGAACTGCTGCGGTCAGGCAAGCGATACCGGAGTCTCAAGGCGAGCACAGAAAGACTCAGAAGAAGCTTCTATCCCCAGGCCATCAGGCTGCTAAACGAACAATGAATGAACACTACACAACAACAACCACCAAACGCACATAGCACACACATCCACACGCACACACCCACTTTAAACAAACACACTGTAGCACCCACTCCACACACTTTATAGCACACACCCACTTTAAACAAACACACTGTAGCACCCACTCCCCACACTTTATATTTATATTTATGGATGAAGGATTGCACTACAACTCGTACACCTTACTGTAAATTGTACCTAAAATTGTACCTCATCCCATTTCTGCTTTGCACTAGATAGTACTGTACATTAGTACACTGCATAGTATTGTGTATTGTATATTATATGGTAACTCAGAACATT